>NC_043701.1:46882448-47014741 GCF_006229205.1 Suricata suricatta | reverse complement strand
TGAAAACAAGAGCTTATAAAACACACGCATACACTTTGTATAATAATAAAAATGTGTGAATCTGCCATCCAAGCTAAGGAATCGAAAATTACCTGTAACCCTCCTTCCTCTCTTCACTTCAAAGTGAACCACTGTCCTAAATCATTCCTTTCCTTTTCTTTATTGTTCAATCAATGATACATGTAGTCCCAAGCAAGTCATTGTTAATTTTGTCTATTCTGGAATTTTTTATAAATGGAATTCTACTTCAGATATTCAATGACTTTATTACTCAACAGTCCATCAACACAATGCTCAGGTGTGTACAACCACAGGTAAAGTCAGGTGACTTTGATATTTGTCTGGTTTTGACTGTATGTTTTATTCCTTTGTAGTAGTAAGTTATATATTCCAGGCACTAATCTTTTGCTAAATCATATGTGTTGCAAATATCTTATCATCATTTGGGGCTTGACTTCTCACTATCTTTGTGATACCTTTGATGAACAGAAGCAATCACAGATATCTATCTTGTCCTATACTGTGTTTTATCTAAGAGATCCTTCCCTATTTTAAGACCTTAAAAGATAGTCCTCTATATTGGCTATGAATCATTTTATTTTGCCTTTTATATTTTAATCTTTTATGTACTGAAATTGATTTTTAATATGGCCTGAATTAGAAATCCAGTTTTTTTTTTTTTGAGAGAGAGACTGTGTGTGAGTGGAGAAGGGGCAGAGAGTGTGAAAAAGAAAACCCCAAGCAGGCTCTGCACAGACAGTGGGACTCACAAACCCATGAGATCCTGACCTGAGCCAAAACAAAGAGTCTGAGGTTTAATTGACTGAACCATTCAGGTGCCCCCTAATTTCATTTTTTAATTGAAATATAATTTAGATCTGTAAAATTCACCTTTTATAGTTCTATGAGTTTTGACTAATGCAGTTGTGTAACCATCACCACTGTCAAGCTATAGAACTATTTCTTGACCCCCAGAAAGTCCCTTTGTAATCAACCTCTTCCTCTATCTCTGTTCCTGGAAACCACTGATCTATTTTCTGTCCCTATAGTTTTATCTTTTCTATTAGGTCTTATAAATGGAATTAAACAGTATATAGTATTTTTTTGAAGCTTTTTTATTTATTTTGAGAGAGAGACAGAGAGGGGGAGCAATGAAGGGACAGAGAGGAAGGGAGAGAGAATCCCAAACAGGCTCCATGCTGTCAGCACAGAGCCCAACGTGGGCCTCAGTGTCACGAACTAAGAGATCATGACCTAAGCTGAAATCAAGAGTCAGAGGCGTAACCAACTGAGCCGCCCAGGGGCCCCAGCATGTTGCATTTTTGAGTCTGGCTTCCTCCACTCTGTGAAATGCATTTGAGATTCATCCGTGTTATAGGAATCAGGAGCTCCTTTTCTTTTTCATTCCTGAATAGTATTTCATTGAGTGGTTGTACCATTGTGTGTCTATCTTTCATCTACCGAAAGATATTTAGGTTGTTTCCAGATTTTGCTGATTCCCACCAGCACTACAGGAAGACTGGGTGTTCTGCCTTCTCCCCAGCTCACCAGTTGACATTGTCTTTTCAAATAGCCATTCTAATGTGTGCTTAGCAGTATCTCATTGTGGTTTTGATTTGCGTTTCCCTTAGGATTCAGGATGGTAAGCACCTTTTCATGTGTTTATTTTCCATCTGCATCTCTTCTCTGAAGGAACATTTGCAGTTTAACACTTGGGTTGCTTGTTTTATTACATTGTAACAGTTCTTTATGTATTCTTAATTAAGGTCTTTCATGAGAAAATGGTTTCCAAATATTTTTTCCATTTGTGCCTTGCATTTTTATTTTCTTAATGTTATTTGAAGAGCAGATGTTTCTAATTTCATGAAGTCTATTAGATTATGTTTTTAAGGATCATGCTGTTTGTATCCTAAGAATTCTTTGCCTAAACTAAAGTTACAAAATTTTCTTCTATAGGTTTTATAGTTTTGGCTTTTACTTTAGGTCTATGATTCATTAAACAGCTTAATTTTTTCATATGCTAAGAGGTCAAACAAATTATTATTAAAATTTTTTTAATGTTTATTTTTGAGAGAGAGAGAGAGAGAGAGAGAGAGAGACAAAGCATGCAGGGCGAGGGTTGGCTGTTGGGAGGGGAAGGGCAGAAAGAGAGAGGGAGACACAGAATCTGAAGCCAGCTCCAGGCTCTGAGCTATCAGCACAGAGCCAGATGCGGGGCTTAAACTCATGAACTGTGAGATTGTGACCTGAGCCAAAGTTGGGTGCTTTAGCCAACTGAGCCACCCAGGTGCCCCTCAAAAAATTATTCTTAATAATAAAATATCACCATTCTGATATTTCTATCTCATAGAAAGTTACATAGTTACATTTCAGCTACGTGATTGAAGCTTCTTCCATGTTGGTATTTTTATTTGTTTTTTTTCAACGTTTATTTTTGAAAGAGAGAGAGAGACACAGAATGCGAGCAGGAGAGGGGCACAGAGAGGGAGACACAAAATCTGAAGCAGTCTCGAGGCTCTGAGCCATTAGCACAGAGCCCCACACAGGACTTGAACCCACAAACCGTGAGACCATGACCTGAGCTGAAGTTGCTTGACAACTAAGTTACCGAGGCATCCCCAATGTTGGTATTTCCTCCCACTTGCTTTTCTTTTTCTTTTTTAAAGTAAGCTCTACACCTAACATATGGCTTAAACTCATGACCCTAACATAAAGAGGGGTGCCTGGGTAGCTCAGTTGGTTGAGCATCCAACTCTTGATTTCAGCTCAGGTCAAGATCCCAGAGTCATGGGATGGAGCTCCACATTGGGCTCCACATTGAGTGTGGAGCCTGCTTGAGGTTCTCTCTCTCCCTCTGCCTCTGCCTCTGCCCCTGTCCCCACTCCTCCTGCTCTCTCTTTAAAAAAAAAAAAAAGTCACGTGCTCTACCAACTGAGCGAGTCAGGCCCCCCTTAACTTTATTTTTTTAAATAGGATATATGCTGAGGTCCAAATCCAACAATCTACCCTTTAACCAATTCCCTTGGGGCATGCAAACTATCAAAGAGGGCATTTCCAAGTCAGAGAAAATCTTGATTCTAAACATAAAAACACATGATGTTATTAAGTTGGAAATATGAATCTCAAAAATACCTAACATGAAGACTTTACTTTTGAAATTTCTAAAAAATATTTATTTTTGAGAGAGGGAGAGAGAAAGAGTGTGAACAGGGGAGAGGCAGAGAGAGAGACACAGAATCTGAAGCAGGCTCCAGGCTCTGAGCTGTCAGCACAGAGTCTGACGTGAGACTTGAACTCCCAAACTGCAAGATCATGACCTGAGCCAAAGTTGGACACTTAACTGTCTGAGCCACCTTGGCACTCCTACATTATAAGTTTCAATGGAAATATTGTTTTAGCTACTTCTCTTCCTTAAAATTCCTGTTTACTCAATAAGTGCATTTAAAACAATAAACTCTCAAGAGAGGTATGTCATGATCAGATTCATTTTGATACAGGCTCAGAAAGAAACTCCCTCCTTCAGCAACGTCTTCCTGCTGGCTTGCCCATGGCGAGGCCAGCGGACATGGCAGTGGACTACACATAAGCCTTCTCTTTTCCTCCCACCCTCATCTTTTGAAGACCATCCTATTTTCATGTGCACACACGTGCACAGGCGTGTGTCTACATATGTGTGCCTGAAAAGAACTGATGGAAATGAGAATTCTCTTCCTCTTTAGCCATGTGGGGCACTCTGGTGAGTGACCGTGGTTGAAGAGGCTGCTACTTAAAGGGCTCTTGCTGCTTCTGATACCACCTCTTGGTCTCAGGGTTGGCCTGGAGCCTTTGTCTAAAAACGGCAGCTCCATGGCACACTGCTAAAGCTGTCCCTCTGTTCAGCCTTCCCTGGGAAGTTTCTTCAAAGTCTAGTGTGACTTACAGTTGGAAATGATAATCCTGGCAGGTGGCGAGCGGCACTCAGCGTGCTTTTTGCAGAATCCCACAAGTAAACATTCCCAGGGAAAATGATCTTGTCTACCTTTACGTATTGGCTTTAATAAGGGGTTAGCGTCCAAGTCACACACAGAACAGAGAAGGATGTTATTGAATGCTCAGCATGGTATCTACAAAAGTTGTGTGCCGAATGCAGTCCATTCCTTTTCAAAAGGGCTGATAAAAGCCCGAATGGGCTGGATGCCCATATGAAGGAGAGACCAACATAATCACATTTAGATTTTGGGCCTGGCTATATTTAAACAAGGTCTTCTTTTTAAACTCACGGGGAGACTAGGATCATACATGGGGTATTGTCGACATCTCTCAAGTCTACCTGTGTGGGCCTGCCACAGCTGTTGGTGACCAGAAAGTCATGGAAAGAGAAGACTTGCTTTGAAATTCTACAAATACTGTTACCAGTGAAAGAATGGCTAGGATTTTCATGTCTTTGAAAAATGAACTCGAAGAATCTTTGTGTTTAGCTGTGTCGTTTAGTTAGTACATCAAAGCTACACGTCATCTTAAAAAAAAAAAAAACAACTAGATGGGATTAAGAAAGCATCTCCCTTCTCAATTTGGTTGGTTGGTTTGTCCCTGGATGTTTCTATTAGTCCGTGATTTCTGTGCCCAAAAATTACAGTCTCCCCAGTTCTATAGGTAGAAGCCTGCCTCGTTTGTAGCACAGTGAACTTGAGGCCACACCCCAGGTCTCACTCTGTTTCTGGTTAGTTACACAATGCCAATAAAAAAATTAATATTTGTAAGAGCCAGTAAACCAGCTAGCCAGAAAGGGTCTGAAAAAAAAATGCCACCATAATTAAACATTGAGAACAGAAGTTGTACAGTTTGTAGTAAAATCTGTCTACTTATTATGTTCCTTATCTAGGCCAAAATATGACAAACGGAGTGGACATTTGATCTACTAGTACAATGCTTGGTGGTGTAGTTCTTTGTTATACTCAGGCATAAATGCACTGCTATGGGATGAAGATGATAGTATCATTTGGAGATACAAGAAAGAAAGTGCCTCAGAAATAGATTCATTAAATCTTAAAATCAGGTAGATCCAAAAAATCAAGTAACATCACTTCCAAATGTCCCAAGGAATTGATGTAAGTTTCAGAAGACTCTGAGTGTCATGATAATATATTTGACAGGATTCTGATATTTGCCTGTTATAGATTCACTGATTTGACAGAGAATTAAAATTCTTCAATATTCAGGGGTACCTGGCTGGGGCTCGGTTGGTAGAGTATGCAACTTGTGATCTTGGGGTTGTGAATTCAAGCCCCATGTTGGGACTTGATAACTCAGATAAAAGCTTTGAAAAATTGTTTTCAATATTCAAATTTTGAGGGTTGAAAATATTGAATGAGTTTTTTGCATAGGAATCTTCCTTTTTTATTTATTTTGAGAGAGAGAACACAAGCAGGCAAGAGCAGAGAGAAAGAGAGAGGAGAGAGAGGAGGGAGAGGAGAGAGTGGAGAGAGTGGCGAGAGAGGAGAAAGAGGAGAGAGAGATCCCAAGCACGCTCTGTGCTCTCAGCACGGAGCTGGGAGCTTGATTTCAGGACCATGAGATCATAACCTGGGTAGAGATCAAGAGTCAGAAGCTTAACTGAGCCACTCAGGGGCCCTGCCTAGAAATCTCCCTTAATTAGATTTTTTTTTTTTTTAAGTTTTTGGCCCCAATATAGTCTAGCAGCTAGGAACAGGGACTCTAGGCACATGTAACCTGGGTTCAAATGTCGACTGTCACATATTCAGTTTCTTTTACCCTCTCAGCCTAAGTGAGCTAATCAACATATTAACACTAAGAACAACACCTGGCACATAGTCAAGTCCTTAAACCATGCCTACTCTTTAAAAAATTTTTTTTACATGTATTTATTTTTGAGAGAGAGAGAGACAGAGTATGAACAGGGGAGGAGCAGAGAGAGAAAGAGACACAGAATCTAAAGCAGGCTCCAGGCTCTGAGCTAGTGGTCAGCACAGAGCCCGATGCAGGACTCGAACCCACAAACCATGAGATCATGACCTGAGCTGAAGTCAGAAGCCACCCAGACACCCCTAGATGAATATTCTTAAATTTCTTAATATTAATGCATCATGTAGGTAGGTCTGAAATTTTAATATGCAAATCTTGTTTGTAATAAGCTGTGTGGATCAATGTTCCTAGTGGTTCACAAAATGAACTCTAAAGCAGTGGTTCTCTCCCTCTTTTTTTTTTCTTTTAACTTTTTAGAAATCCTAATTTTTGAGAGAGAGAAGAGAGAGAGAGCGCGCATGCAATTGAGCATGAGTGTGGAAGGGGAAGAGAGACCGGGACACAGAATCTGGACCAGGCTCCAGGCTCTGAGCTGTCAGCATAGAGCCTGACTCGGGGTTCAAACTCATGGCTAGTGCGATCATGAGCTGGGCAGAAGTCAGATGCTTATCTACTGAGCCACCCAGGCTCCCCTAATGTAGTGGTTCTCAAACTGAAGCTGGCGTGAATCATCTGGAGGGCTTGTGCAAATGCAGGTTGCAGGGCCTCTCTCTGCAGTTTATAATTCACTAGCTCTCAGGGAGCACTGGTGCTGCTGGTGGATTGAAAGCCACTTCTCTGATGGCTGGTGCAGTTCATGGTAATCACATGGAGGAAAAATCCTCCCCTCCTCCTTCCTTTTTCTGCAAGGAACACTGCCTTCCTGTGGTTCCTGGGAACTACAGTGTTCTTTACAAACAACTTGATCTCTTTAATTGAATTAAAGTCTCCGTTTACTCCTTTTCTTCATCTCTGCAAGTACTTCCCAAACAATTCTCTAGTCTAAGGCATCTGTGTTTTGCTTTTTTTTTTTTTAAATTTGGTTAGGAACATTAACTTTGCATAAGAACATTAACTCAAAATTTGGTGAGAAACATTAACATTTAACTTTTTGCTTCCAGATAGTGGTTACACCAGTTACCAGTATGATCTTGGGTAAGTTTCCTAATCTATCTTTGGGTCCCTCATCTGCAAGGAGGGTATCGCTTCTCCCTGCACGAGGGGGTTGGAAAGTTGAATGAAATCCTAAAAGCAAGTCCTTGGTGTAATGTCTGGCCCAGAGCAATGGCCCAGTAAACATGAGCTACTAGTGATCAATAAACAAAATGGAGGCTGAGACCTTGTACTAAAGAGCAAAGAGTAACTGAAAAGTAATAGATAAGAACATAATGTCATTTTTAAAGATCAGGGATAGGAGTGAGAAGGATTTGAATTTGATCAGATTAAGGACACTAGTTACTTCACTTGAGCACCTAATAATACATGCATGAGTTAAGGCCAATTTGCTGGAGTATTTTGACTTGTTTCAACTGGAGAGACTAGAAAAATCTTGCTGGGGATTTACCGTCATGGTGCTGGAGGACTTTTACAGTCTTTCTCTTCTAGACCAGTGCTCTTTATAGATCATCTCTGGGTAAAAGAACCACTAATTCGTCTTACGGCTTTTCATATTGTGAATGCAATGCTTTCCCTTTAAATTAGTTCATTCCCTTGGAGCACACATTTTCCAAACATTTCAGAAAATCAGAACTTAACATAATTTGGCAGCAGTTACGACAGGATAACTCACTTTTGCAAACGTTTAGGATTCTTTGGAAGGCGTTTCTAGACTCACTTGTGCCTGATTTTATTAAGTTTATTCTTTTCATACATTCATATTTATCTCTCTGGTAGCACCAGACCTCAGAAGGTTACGTCTACAAAAGTTGATCTTTGTGGTGGACGTATTACAATTCTAAACAATTCTCTGAAAACTTCCTTTTAGTATAAAACGAAAGAGGCCATTATTGGGGATATTTGTATTTTTGCAAAACAATTTCTAAATTTATTTTGCATAGAAGGCACCACAGAAAGAAAGGAATTTTGAGGAGACTCTTGTGGAGAAAACAAGTTTTTATAAGAACCTCTCTTTGAGAGAGAGGCAATCCAAAGCATGCATCTTCAATAAAATAAATGAGAGAATAGCTTTTGGTTCTGCTGTAAAAGAGGAGCTCAGGGGTTTTCCTTCTCCTTTTTAGCTTACACATTTTGTTTTAAACTGTTTTTTCTTATGGAACGCTTCATGAATTTGCATGTCATCCTTGCGCAGGGGCCATGCTAATCTTCTCTGTATCATTCCAATTTTAGTATATGTGCTGCTGAAGTACGCACTTAAACTTTTTAATGTTTGTTTATTTTTGAGACAGAGAGAAAGCATGAGCAGGGGGAGGGGGAGGGGCAGAGAGAGAGGGAGACACAGAATCTGAAACAGGCTCTGAGCTGTCAGCACAGAGCCCAATGCGGGGCTCAGATCCACAAACTGTGAGATCATGACCTGAGCCAAAGTCAGATGCTCAACCAACTGAGCCACCAGGGCGCCCTTTAGCTTTCACATTTTAAATGTGCACATAGTTCCCAAATTATAAACATCTGCAAATGACTCACCAAACAGATAACTTCGCTCTGGCTCCTCGGATGTGCATCACCAGAGCCCCATTCCTGGGAAGTTTTCTGGGGAAATGTCTAAAAAAGAAACAAGCAAAAAAAAAAAAAATCCAATTGGAACATTTAAACCAATGGTCTCCTCTGACTTTAGCCTGCATCAGAAGCAACTTCAGGGCTTGTCAAAACACAAATGTCCATCATGGGTGAATGGATAAACAAATTTGGACACACACACACGTGCACACACACACACACACACACACACACACACAATAGAATATTATTCAGACTTAGAAAGGAAAGGAAATGTTATATGTTATGACACGGATGAACCTTGAGACATTATGCAAAGTGAAATAAGCCTGTTAGAAAAGGACAATATTGCATGACCCCATTTACAGGAGTTATGGAGAGCAGCCAAAGGCACAGAGTCAGGGAGCACGGTGGCTGCCATGCGCTGGGGCAGAGGAGGCATTGGGGCTTGTTTCATGAGTGCCAGAGTCCAGCTCCAGCAGGTCCAGGGCTCCCTGAAGGATGGACGGTGTTGGTGAAAGGGAATGAGAGAGCCTCGAGTTCTTTCTGATCACCAGGCAGGCATCTCAGCACTAACTGGAGAGTCAGCTTTATTTATTGAAAAAAAATGTATGGGGTACAAAACAGAAGTGACAATTGCCTTAGACAATGATTTCTGATGACAAATTCTTTGGTATGTAAAAATTTCCCAGAACATAGATTGGTAGAAGACTCATGCATAATCTTTATCAATAGTGATTGATGTAGGTGACTTAGATGCTTATCACATGGGGAAGGAAGGGATCTTTAGCATTCAAATACAAGGCAATGTTTTTGGTATAGCAAAGGCAAAAGTTAGTTCTTTGTGAGCAGGGGTCAATAGCCCGTTTTCTTGAGGGGAAGAAAAACAGGTTTCTCAGGCACTGTAATATTTGCTCCCATAATCGCAAAAGAAGAAACTCCTCTAGTAAGTTCCTTCACAAGGTACAATTTGCATATTTTTAGCAAAAGAGGACAAGTCACTCCTGATACCAGTCAGCCAGGTGCCTTGGTGGTCGGTGCTCAAGCAAAAATAATTGAGTAGGGGTAGACATGGGTTGCCATCTGACAGTTGGGAGGGTTTGCACACCTGCCTTACCTCACAAGGAGATTTCTCAACTGAGTTCAGAAACGGCTTCCAGTACATGAGTACTGTGTTAAGAGTTTCAGTTTGGAGTGATGAAAAAGTTCCACAGATTGGCTGCACAGTATACGGTGGATATGCATTATACTGTTGGACCGAATACTTAAAAATGGCCGGGGCGGTAAGTACTATGTGTCTTTATCACAGTTAAGAATTAAAAAAGAATAAAACAAGAACAGAGTTAGAGAAATTGGAGACAGCAAGTACAGAAAAGCGTCAAGGAGTTTTCCACGATGGGAAGGTGAAAATGGGGCACAGCTGGAGGGAGAAGTGAGGTCAAGTGTTTTGCTCACATAATGTGAGCCTAGTTGTCTGTTCCTATTTATGAAGAATGATGTTCATTGACACAAAAAAGCTTATACAGACTTCATCTTTTTCAGTGGGAAGCATGCAGGGGTGTGCAGGCCGGCAGGACTGAGTTGAGGAATGTCCAGGTGAGAAATAATTAGGCAGATGACATTTTGCCTTTATTAAAAAAGGACTGGGGGTGGGGCACCTGGGTGGCCCAGTAAGTTAAGCGTCGGACTTCAGCTCAGGTCATGATCTCGCGGCTCGTGGGTTCGAGCCCCCAGCTTAGAGCCTGGAGCCTGTCTTCAGATTCTGTGTCTCCCTTTCTCTCTGATCCTCCCCTGCTCACACTCTTGCTCTCTCTCTCTCTCTCTCTCTCTCAAAAATAAATAAAAACAAAACAACAACAACAACAACAAAGGACTGGGTTACCTGGGTGGCTCAGTTGGTTGAGTGTCTGACTCTTGATTTCCTCTCAAGTCATGACCTCAGGGTTTGTGAGTTTGAGCCCCGCACTGGTCTCTGCAATGACAGTGTGGAGCCTACTTGGGACTCTCTCTCCTCACCCTCTCTCGGCTCCTCCCCTGTTCTCATGAACACACACACACTCTCTTTCAAAACAAATGAATAAACTTTAGAAAAGAAAAGAAAGAAGTGATTACAGGCCAGTCTGAGCCCAGTATGGATGCTCTTAAAAAAGGGGGACCAATTATCTACACCCAGGTTTATGGCAATTATTAAAAACCATGTGAAAGGTACGTGATATAATACGTGGCATGTGTGGTAAACAAGTGTTAGATACAGTTACCATTACCTACAGTTTATTAGTTGTTCTTCCAAAAAGGCAAAACTTAAATTTTGGTGTCTCTTTTACATTTGTGAATTACTTTGTATTTTAGAAAGACTCAAGTTTCCTACCTGTGGCTTCCTTCACTCCTTACATGGAACCCTCCCCTTCTGGTCACCAAATGTGTAAGAGGTCCCCCCATCTTACCCCAGCAGGCAATTCTCTGTGACACCCACCAGGTATCCAAGAATTCAGCTTAGACCCGACACTATCTGGGGACAGTGTCAGGTCCCACAGGGTAAGGGCTCAGTCCTACAAGATCGCCCTGATCGCTTCTTCAGACACCAATCATGAGCCCACTGTGTTACCACCTTTGTTTCTGACAGGCTATGGATGCGAGCCCCCCAGGACCCTTTCTTTGGGTTCTATTAATTTGCTAGAGCAGCTCACAGCACCCAGAGAGACGGTTTACTTACTAGGTCACCGGTTTATTATAAACGACGTCACTCAGGAACAGCCAGATGTAAGAGGTACAAAGGGCAAGGTGAGCATCCGCACCCTCTCCAGGTCCACTGTTCTCCCAAATCCCCACAACCTCACCAACCAGGGAGCTCTCTCTCCAGAGCCAGACCTTTTGCGTTTTTATGGAGGCTCTATCACATGGGCATGCTTGACTGAATCATCGGCCATTGGTGACTGATTCCACCTCTAGCCTCTTTCCCCCTTACCGGAGGTCTGTGGGTAGGACCGAAATTTCTAACCCTCTAAACCTGTGGTTGGTTCTCTGGATAAGCAGCCCTCACCTTCTGGTGAGATCCAAAAGTCACCTAATTAACCAACAACACCTTTGTTGCCCTCATCTTGTAAGAGTCACCTTAAGGTGGCCACCGAGCGGCCATTTCCCTGGGGGATGGAGGAGGACTCGTGCACAGACAACCCCCGCCCCTCACTTGCAGACCTGGGATGTCCTGCCCCATTTGGAAATAGCCAATCATGAAGCTCCAGCTTCCCATCACCCTGACAGAGAAGGCAACCTATTCCATCCCGCCATGTCCCTGAAATGCCCTTATTTGATAATCTGCCCTCCCAAGGTCAAACCAAGAACCTCCTCACCCATAACCCCCACCCCATCGCCTATCAGGAGCAACTTCCCTGACTCCCCACTCCCCGGATCATGGGACCTCGCCCGGGAATCGCAGATCCCAATAAAGGCTTTCTTGGCTCCATAACCTGGTCTCTTTTTCGTCTCGTCTCTGCCTCCATCTATTAAATCTTACACATCTCTTAGGAAATTCCCAGGATTTTAGGAGCTCTGTGCCAGCAATGCAGGCGGAGACCAAATATATATATTCTTATTATAAATCACAATATCATATTTAGGATATTTTATTAGAATAACTTATATGGTTAAATAAATTTAGTTGTGGTTCTTTTGTCTGTATTCCTTGTACTTTTCCATTTGGTTCCCGGATTTTTTTTTAACGGGGGGCGTTAAAATAAATGGAAATATCCCCCCTTAAATTTGACATGGTGGTTTTCGCTACATTTGAAAACATGAAAAAGACTAATTTTTTTTTTTTTTTTGTAAAGCAAGGGTTGCTTGTGAGTTAGAGCAAATCTCACTGTTTGGGAAGGAAACTGTACAATTTCCAGAATCTTTACCTTGGACCATAAGAAGAAAAAAAAAACCAAACAATTTGCCTTGGCCTGTTTGAAAGATCCTAGTTATCTAGGCTCCAGGAAAAAGGCACAATCAATTTTGTGAATTACCATTTCATGTGAACAAAACCAAGTCTTTCTGGTATTCTTAATGTGGTTTCTGAAAGGGATTTAGATAATTGGGGCAATTTACAGAAGAGTATGTCCTCCCTGGGGCCAACCCTGCTTTTTCTGTGGATCGCAGGTTCTCTGCCCCCTTGTGGCCTTCTGCAGGGTTTTAAAAATTTTTTATTTTTTTTAACAGCGTGTCACATTTCCGGGCTTCGAGAGCACGACTGCCGGATTCCCTGAGCACCAGATGCAATTGCTAATCACATTTGCTCAGATGGGGGAGGCCCTTCATCTCAGCCTACAGGTCTTAATTTCAGAAATTTGCTTTCGGAGTGGAGAGAGAGGATTGCTTTCCAAATTGAAGGGAATTATGTTACAGGCATTTGATTGTATGAGGAGGCAGAGTCCCAGAACAGGAAGGAAATCTTCAGAAGTTTTTTAATTCGATGTGGACTCCAGAAGACACTCAGGACAGATGGGCAGGAGCCTAATCTCCGTGTTCAATCTTTCTGTCTCCTCGAGTCAGTGAAATCACTGGTTTAAAAACATTGCTTATTAGAATATATGTTTATTGTTAAATATTTGGAAAATGCTGAAGAATAAAATGAAGAAAATAAAAATTACTTATAACCTTCTTACCCAGACATGGTCATTATTCACAGTTGGATTTAACCTCTCCTAGTATTTTTTGGTAGAAGTTATGTATACACTTTTGCATTGTACATGTCACAAAATAAGGGTTTTCAGATAGGACAGAGTAGGAGTTGCAAAATAAGGCCGGGGGGGGGGGGGGGTCAAATCCAGTCCACAGTCTGTTTCTATATGGCCTGATTAAGAATGATTTTACATGTTGAGGGGTGCCTGGGTGGCTCAATCGGTGTAGTAAGTGACTTCAGCTCAGATCATGATCTCACTGCTTGTGAGTTCAAGCCCCATGGTGGGCTCTGTACTGACAGCTCAGAGCCCGGAGGCTGCTTTGGATTCTGTGTCTCCTCTCTCTCTGCCCCTCCCCTGCCTGTGCTCTGTCTCTCTCTAAGATAAATAAACATTACAAAAAAGAAAAAAAGAATGGTTTTGCATTTTTAAATGGTTGAAAAGAACATGTGACAATTATATGCAATTCAAATTTCCATGTCCATAATAAAGTTTTATTGGAACATAGCTGCATATATTCATTATGTATTGTTGATGGCTGTTTCTGTACCACAGTGGTAGAACTGAGCAGTTATAGCAGGAGCGCTAGCTCTGGAAATTCTAAACTATTTACTGTCCGGTCCTTCACAGGAACATTTTGCCAATCCCTGTTACAAAGTAAGCGTTCCAATACCTTTAAATATTTTTCAAAAATCAAACAACAAAATTATTGTTCATATAGCTTGGTGGGGATGGGTGCGACTTTCTTTTCCCTCATTCTCTTGCTCTTCAAAATATTTTTTCAGGGTGCTTGACTAGTTAGGTTGATGGAGCATGCAACTCTTGACCTTGGGGTTGTGAGTTTGAGCCCACCCTGGGTGTAGAGCTTGCTTAAATAAATAAATCAACTGAAAAAATACATATATAGATTTTTCACAGTGACCTTTTAAAAAATATTTCTTATAGAAAATTTGAATCTACACAAAAGTAGAGTACAATGCTGCCATGTGCCCATCACCTAGATTCAGTAATTATCAAGATTTTGGCAGATAGCCTTATTTTTTTCCTTTATTCTTTACTGAAGTATTTTATTTTTGAGAGACCGTATGCATGTGTGGGTAAGCGCAAGGAAGAGCAGAGAGAAGAGACTCTTAAGCAGACTCCAAGCCCAGTGTGGAGTCCGATGTGGGCTTGACCCCACAACTATGAGATCACGATCTGGGCCGAAATCCAGAGTTAGATGTTTAACCGACTGAGCTACCCAGGATCCCCTGAAATATTTTAGAGAAAAATTATTGAGATCATTTAACTTCATCCCCAAAACTTGAGCAGTGTTTTTTTTTAACTATAAGAATAGTACCTGCTCATGAGGAATACTAAAGTGACTTAAAACCATGTGGATTTATGTAAATACGTGAAGTAAAAAGTGGAAATTTCTTTTTTACCTCTCTTCCTTCCTTCCCCTGCCAGTTTAGTGGGTATCCTTTCATCCATTTGTTTCTTTATCTAAGCAATGTGTTTATTTATATAAGCAATTTATTTACCCAATGTTGGGTTTGAATTCATGAGCAAGAGATCAAGAGTCACATGCTCTTCCCAATGAGCCAGGCAGGTGCCCCTCATCCATTTTTTTCTGTTGACAGAAATAAAATGTTTTATCATATAGATTTTCCACAAAAATAATTTTGGAATAAGGAAATGAGAGAAGAGCGGCGCCTGGGTGGCTCAGTCAGTTAAACCTCCAGTGTCAGCTCAGGTCATGATCTCACGGTTCTTGTGTTCAAGCCCAGTCAGGCTCTGTGTTGACAGCTCAGAGCCTGCAACCTGCTTCAGACTCTGCGTCTCCCCCGTCTCTCTCTGCCTCTCCCTCACTTGCACTCTGTCTCTCTCTCAAAAATAAATAATTGTAAAAAAATTTTTTTTTAAAAAGAAAGAAATGAGAAACGAAACCCAAATGAAAACATATATGGCAGGAGTCCAAACTGGTATCTTGACCAGCCAAGAGTGAGGAGCAGCACCCTTTTAAGTTATTGGTTGCGGTGGGATAAGTTTTCTTCTTCACCTGTCATCTGTCACCAGGAAGCCCACATCATAAACCAAGAGTGTGAAGATGGTGTGATGGGGACACTCTACTGCCCTTTGCCACCACCCCATCTGATTTTTCAGGTAACAGGTAAACGCACATAGCGAATTTTAGGGACTTTCAGTGAGGCTCCCAAAATGGAAGTTACTTAATTTAATCTACCTTATTATTTTTTAACTTTTTGCTTTGAAAACAAACCTCAAGAACTGAGAGTTGAAGGGGAAGAGGGAGGGGGGAAAGAGGTGGTGGTGATGGAGGAGGGCACTTATGGGGAAGAGCACTGGGTGTTGTATGGAAACCAATTTGACAATAAACTATTTTAAAAAAATTAATTAATTAAAAAAAAAGAAAACAAACCTCAAATTTAGAGAGAACATCCATGAACTATGTCATGAACTACTGTTTTACCTTAACCCAGACTCACCAATTATTGCCAGGTTGCTTTCTCTGTGTCTGTATTTATGGTAATTATTATTAGTGATGAATAATTTGAGAAACAGTTGTAGATATCATGACTCTTTATTCCTAAATCTTTTTTTTAATTTTTTTACTGTTTTATTTATTTTTGATACAGAGAGAGACAGAGCATGAGAGGGGGAGGGGCAGAGAGAGAAGGAGACACAGAACCAGAAGCAGGCTCCAGGCTCTGCGCTAGCTGTCAGCACAGCACCTGAGGCAGGGCTCTAACCCGCAAACGTGAGATCTGACCTGAGCCGAAGCCGGACGCTCAACCGACTGAGCCACCCAGGCATCCCCTAAATCTTTCAATATGTGTGTTTTTTTGAAACTTTATTTTAGAGTGTGCAATGAAGACTCGTTTTAGAGTCTGCCAAACACAATGTCTTTCCATTGAGCATTCGCTTGAATAAGTTGTTTGTTGACTTCAAGGTCGCTATTGAACTATAAACTGACAAACTGTACATCCTTTTCAGTTTTTTCATTTTTTTGAAAAACAAAAAACAAAATACATTTACAGTGGGATTTTTGAGTATTAAGGATTTGGAGTGAATTTTTCCATTCTGTTCTTTCCTTCATGAAGTAGACATATGGTTTTTTTCAATGTTTATTTTTGAGACAGAAAGAACATAAGAGAGGTTGGGGAGACAGAGGATCTGAAGCAGGCTCTGCCCTGATGGCAGCAAGCCCAATGCGGGACTCAAACTCATGTACCATGAGATCATGACTTGTGCCAAAGTTGGATGCTCAACCGACTGAGCCATCCAGGTGCTCCAAAATGGACATTTTTTTTAAATAATAACTTTACTGAGATATTCACATAACATAAAATTTATGTATTCATGTCTATAAAGTCTGCAGTTCTGTGGTTTTTAGTTGATTCACATAGTTGTGCAATTATCACCACTATCTAATTACATACATTTCATCATCCCAAAAAGAACTTGTACCCATTAGCACCTTTCCACATGCCCCTCTCTAGCCTCTGGCAAATCTATTTTCTGTTTCTAATGATTTGTCAATTCTGGACATTTCATAGAAATGGAATCACACAATATCTGGCTTTCTTTTTAGTAGGCTCTACACCCAATATGGGGCTTGAAACTCACCACCCTGATATCATGAGTCATGTGATCTACTGACTAAGCCAACCAGACGTCCCTAATATGTGGCTTTTTGTGTCTAGCTTCTTGCACTTAACCTGTTTACAAGGTTCCTCCATGGAAACGTGCTACCAGGTATCTTGATTCATTTCTATAGTTACATTTTGTGTATGAACTTGTCAGTTGATGGATATGTAGGTTGTTTCCATTTCTCAGATATCATAATGATGTACAAGTTTTGTGTACAAGTTTTGTGAGAAAATATATTTCAATTCTCTTGAGTTTATACCTAGGAGTGGAATGGTAATTGTATGTTTGGCCTTTTGAGGAACATTTTTGAGGAGTTACCAGACTGTTTTTTTAAGTTGCTGTGTCATTTTACAACCCCACTAGTATTATATGAGGGTTTCAATTTTTTCACATCCTTATCAAGGATACTTGTCATTCTCCATCTTTTTCATTATAATCCTAGTGCATGTGAAGTGGTATCTCATTGTAGTTTTGAGCTGCACTTTTTTTTTTTTTTAAGTAGGCTTCAAACCCAGGGCAAAAATCAAGACCTGAGCTGAGATCCAGTTGGATGATGCTTAACTGACTGAGTCACCCAAGTGCCCCCCTGATTTGCACTTTTCTAATGATTAATTACACTGCACATCTTCCCATGTGCCTGTTGGGCATTTGTATATCTTCCTTAGAGAAATATCTATTTAAATTCTTTGCCTAATTTTTAGTTGGATTGTCTTTTTATTGCATTCTGAGTTCTTTATATATTCTCAATACAAGTCCCTCATCAGATACATGATTTGAAATATTTTCTACCTTCTGTATATGTTATCTTTTCGCTTTCTTGAAGCTCTTTTCACTGTCCTCTGAAGCACAACAATTTTTAGTTTTAATGAAGTCCGAGTAATTTTTTCTTTTGTTGCTTCTGTTTTGGGATCACCTCTAAGAAATCATTGCCTACTCTAAGGTGATAAAGATTTATGTCTATGTTTTCTTCTAGGAAAGTTTTATAGTTTTAACTCTTACCTTTAGATCTATGATCCACACTGAGTTAATTTTTGTATATGGTATGTGATAGGGATGTATGTTACTTTTTTAAAATTTAAGTAATTTCTACACCCAATATGGGGTTCAAACTCACCACTCTGAGATCAAGAGTCATTTGCTCCTGAGTGGACCAGCCAGATGCCATAGGCACATGTTATTTTTAAGAATAAAAATTATAAAGTATTTTTCTTCATTTATTTTTTAAAAATTTACTAATCTTTTTAAATATTTATTTATTTTGAGAGAGAGAGAACATGAGTAGGGTAGAGGCAGAGAGAGAGGGAGAGAGAATTCCAAGCAAGCTCCGTGCTGACCCAGTGCAGAACCAACTCGGGGCTTAAAGCCACGAACAGTGAGATCATGACCTGAGTTGAAATCAAGAGTCACATGTTTAACCAACTGAGCCACCCAGGGACCTCTTTTAAAAATTATATTAAAAATAAGTTTGTATTCACAGTGAATAAACAGCTTTCAAATTCCTGAAATTTGCTGCTCCAAAATTTGTAGCCCATAACTAGACATTTAAATTGATCTTTATTAGACTGAATTAGAAAAAGAAATATGAAAACAAAGTGAGCCTTTCTGCTTGTTTGTTTGCTTATTTTCGAGGGGGAGAGAGAGTGTGCAAGTGGGGGAGAGGGACAGGGGGAGAGGGGCAGAGGGATAGAATCTTAAGCAGGCTCTAAGCTCAGTGCAGAGCCCAATGTGGGGCTTGATCTCAGGACTATGAGATCATGACCTGAGCTAAAATCAAGAGTCAGATACTTAATCCATTGAGCCACCCAGACATCCTGAGCTTTTAAAGATCTGTGTCGAGGCTGTCAGATGGGCGCTGCCTATGACATTCTGCATGGCAAAGCCCTCCATATCCTCACTGTTTCGTTTGCTCTGATTTGTGTTTTTTTGTGTTATTTTTTGTTTTTGTTTTTGGTTTTGGTTTTATTTCTTTATTTTGCCTCACATAGAAATCTCACTTAATTATAAGAAGGCCAAAAATAGCCATAAAGTTCTAGGTTATACATTTGAAACAAAGAAGCAATTCAAAAATGACAAAAGTACAAAATGTCCAACTAAAAGCATTTTCAAAATGGTCCATCAACCTCAAAATAATATTTATACATATTATATGAAGATGAATGGATTTTAAAGTTTCTAGTTCCCATTTTCAGAGGTCACAAAATATTTAAGGGTTTCTCCTAGATGTATTTTCCCAGCTACTTGTTTACATATTACATTTTAAGTCCTTGGATACAGGTGCCTTGCCTTCATCACCCTTATCCCCCCCCCGCAGTTGTGTGTGTGCTAGTACAGATTGTTCAGAGACTTTCAAGACTGCCTACAATTGAGCAGTGCCCAGTCTGTCCAACTGTACGCGGAGGTTTTAACCCACACAACAAATCACAGGCAGCAAATCTTATCATTTATTTGTTGAGCTGAAATGAAATCACTTAAGTCCTCTCCAAAATCAGTGGCTGTGCTTGGTGAGCAGGATGCTTATGAAGCAGGCGGTGAAAAGTAGCCCAGATGATTGTTTGCATTGAATGCCTCTGTTACATCTTTCAGGGTTTATTAAGGTGGACTCCGGTCATTGTTGCTAAAACCCATGACTGAGTTAAGCAGGGAAGAGGCTGAGTGGGCAGCAGTACACTCCCTGCAGAATGCCAGGCGGCTGACTTCATACACACCGCATGCCTCCAAAGGAACATTTTCTATCCGGGCTCTGTGATATCTGACACTTGTGTCCTGGCCATCCACCTTGTGTTCTTTCCTTTTCATCACAGAATTGAACGTGGCTTCCAAGTAAACAATGCTGGGTTTTGAGTGACCCAGCAGCTGCTACACTTTGGTGAGAGAGTTCATCTTCTCTCCCGCCGCCTCCCTCCCCTTCTCATTTCCTTTTGCTTTCCCATCCCTTTCTCCTCTACCCCCACCTCCTCATGCGTAGTCTACCCAATTACCACGCCAGAAACTTCTTCTGTCTTTCTCCTTTCCCAAAGAGACACTTCCTTTATTCAACTGCTTAAACAAATAAAACAAAGTTTCCCTTTTCCCTGAACCACCTGCTCAAAATACAAGCGGGAGACCAATTATAACCAGGGAGACAAATCCCCTTTGAACAGCTGATCCCGGGCATGGATTTGGAGGCTTATCTTCGGTCTGAATCACAGGGTCATGCCAGGGTCACCCCTAGAGCAAATCGTCCCCTTGGCTTCCACTGAGCTTACCCTGAAAAGTGCAAACCGGGTCTCTTTTCCCATGGATTATGGAGCTATTTGGTGAAGGCTGCTCATTTGATGTACTAATCACCATCTTGACATGACACAGGGGAAGAGTTTAAAAGTTTGCCTTTGTATGGCAGGGCTCCCAGGGTAGTTTCTAATTATGTCCTTACAATTGCAGATAGACGCCTGTGACTGCAAACCGGAAAAGTGACTTCCAAAGAATAGGGCTGAGCGTCTCAAACATTCACGTATACAAACCTTCCAGGGATGTCATTTAAATGCAGATTCTGATTCAGGAAGACTGGGGTGGTGCCTGGGATTCTGCGTTTATTTATTTAAAATTTTTAAATGTTTATTTATTTATTTTGAGAGCGAGAGCAAGAGCGAGAGCGAGAGCGAGAGAGAGAGAGAGAGAGAGAGAGAGAGAGAGCGTGCACGCGCGTGCAAGAAAGAGAGAGAGAGAGAGAGAATGCAAGCATGAGCAGGGAAGGGACAGAGAGAGGAGAGAATGCCAATTGGTCTCTGAATTGTTAGCACAGAGCTCAACGCAGGGCTTGAACTCATGAACCATGCGATCACTGCCTAAGTTGAAATCAAGAGTCAGATGCTTAGCTCACTGAGCCTCCCAGGCTCCCCGAGATTCTACATTTTTAACAAGCTTTCAGGTGATGTGGATGCTGTGGTGCATACATTATGCACAGCTGGCTGGGAACCTTTCTATTTGAGATATAATTAACAAAATGTGGTATTCCTTAACTACTACCCTAGGACCACCTTTGTGCAGCTTCTCCCAAGTGCCCAAATTCAGCTGGATATTTCCTCATTTTGCCACTCCCTGTTTCATTTAAATCTCTATTCCTGCAGTGAGCATATTGAATTATAGATGTTTACATGTCTACCTCCTAGACCATGCGCACATAGGGGTAAGGGACACATTCTCATCGTCTTTGAATCAAGAGCATCTAGAACCTCATTGGGTAAACAGTAGGCTCTCAACAGAAATTTACTGAATAAAAAAATTGATAGATTAAATTCATAAGACTCAAACTACCTATATCTGTCCCAAACATCATAAATAAGATAAAAAGAAAAATGGCAAACTGAGACCAAGATTTTCAGCATATGGAGATCTCTTACAAGTTGTTATGGGTTGAGTTGTGTCCCCCAGAAAGACATGGAAGTCCTAACCTCCAGTACCTCAGAATGTGATGTTATTTGGAAATAAGGCCATTGCAGATGGAATTAGCTAAGATGAGGTCCTATTGGAATAGGATGGACCCTAAATTTACTCTAACTGCTGTCCCCATAGGGAGAGGAGATCACAGACAGATATACCAAGAGAACCTTGTGAAAAGAGAGGCAGCGATTGAAGTGACACATCAACAAGCCAAGGAACACCTAGGCTACCAGAAGCTGGAAGACACAAGGAATGATCTCCTTCTAAAAACTTTAGAAGGAATACCGTCCTGTCAACACCTTGATTTTGGACTTTAGCCTCTACAACTGTGATACAATAAATTTCTGTTGTTTTAAGCCACTGAGTTTGTAGTATTTTGTTACGGTGGCCCCACGAAACTAATACACACACAAGAAGGAAAAGAACAATTTAGTAGCAAAGGAGGCAAAGAACTCTATAGGCAGGGCTTGAAAGAACAAACACAAATTGCCAAAAACAAGTAAAAAATGATCAAGGGCTAATAATACAAATTGAAGCAACATTAAACTTATATTTTAATTCTTATTACTGTATTTATTATTTTAGTTTATTATTATTGTATTGAGTAATTATTTGTAATACAAATAGTATCATGGGGTTCAGGAAAACTGTTCCTCTTCTGTGCTTGAGCAACTATTGCCTATTGATTTGATGTCCAAATGTATCTTAAATTTTTCCATGTCTTCTGCCACTGTTTCCTTCCAAGACACCACCATGGTCCTTCTGGGCAACTAAATTAATCTCCTAAACGGTCCTGTAACTTATGTTGCTTTGTAGCAGCCTGAGGGAATATTTTATTTATTTATTTAGCTTTAAAATTTTTAAAAATATTTATTTATTTTTGGGAATGACAGAGCACAAGCCAGGGAGGGGCAGAGAGAGATGGAGACACAGAATCTGAAGCAGGCTTCAGGCTCTGAGCTGTCAGCACAGAGCCCGATGTGGGGCTTGATCTCCCATACTGGGAGATCATGACCAGAGCGAACATCAGACACTTAACCAACGGAGCCACCCAGGCACCCCTATTATTTAGACTTTTTTTCAGAGGGAATCTTTTAAAAATATAAAGCAGACTATGTGACTCTTCTGCTCAAAACCCTTCAATGACACCTTTCATTGCCTTTATCGTGGCCCTGCCTGATCTCTCTGGCACCCAGTCACTGTCCTCCACCCCTTGGCTTCTTCCAATTCCTTCAGAGAGTTCTCTTGGACCTGCACACTTTGCTACTCTCTCTCTCAAAATGCTTGTCCCTCCACTCTTTACCTTTTGGTCTCAGCTGCAACGTCTCAGTGTACCTTCCTTGGTTCACCTCCACCTACGTTAGGTTTCCACCTACATTAGATCATCTTGTGTCGTCTGTTATAGGTGGGTGTTGGCTTAATGTCTCTCTGTGTCTAAATGATAAATTCTGTAAAGGTAAGTACTGTATCTGTTTTACTCCATACTGTAACCCAGACTTTGGAACACGCAGCAGGCACCCAATGTCTATTTGCTGACTGAATCAGCGGAGATAGAGGGACAAAGTTCTTAGAGAGATATATATCCTTTCAATCAGCAATACCATTGACAGAAGTAAGCATAATTGAATATAATGATATATATAATCGAATATATAATATATAATTGAAAATTTTATATATAATTGAACATATATAATATATAACTGAATATATAGATAAAATTAAAGTGTAGTTGACACTCAGTGTTGTATTAGTTTCAGGTGTACAACATAGTGATTGGACAACCATATATTATGCTCTGCTCAATGTAAGTGTAGCTATCATGTGTCACCTTACAACGCTATTACAGTATCATTGACCTTGTTCCCTATGCTGTGCCTTTCAAGACGGGAATATATTTTAAGAAAATAATTAGGGATCTGTTTTTTTCTTTCGACTCTGTTTTAAGACTAGTTACATTACAACTTAAGTAATAGCAAAATACATAATAGCACTAAAGTGGGAAGAAATACATGTCAAAAATGATGAGTTTCATAAATTATGGTTTATGCATTAAAATAATATTATGCAGGTACCAGCCTGATGTTGCAGGAATATATAAACTGATGTAATTTCTGTGATCATGTGTTTTTGTAAATATAAAATGGATGTGATATATATGTATATGTATGTATTTTTAAAGTTTTTATTTATTTAAATAATCTCTACACCCAACATGGGGCTCAAACTCATGATCCCAAGATTAAGGGTCACAGACTATTCTGGCTGAGCCAGGCAGGCATCTCTGTATATGATTAATTTTTATATTATTGATGATATAAAAATATAGAAGAACATTTGGAAAACTACATACTAAAATGTTGGGACACCTAAGTGGCTCAGTCCATTAAGTGTATGACACTTGATTTTGGCTCAGGTCATGAGCTCAAGGTTAGTGAGACCGAGACCGGTGTCAGGTTCTGCACTAACAACGTGGAACCTGCTTGGGATTCTTTCTCTCCCTCTCTCTGCCCCTCACCTGCTTGTGCATACTCTCTCCTCTCTCAAAATAAATAAATATTAAGAAAATGTTAATCGTGATTCTTTTTGATTTGTTTTGATTAAAAATTTTTCTTTAAGTATTTTTTTTATTTTTGAGAGAGAGACAGAGACAGAGCGTGAGCAGGGGAGAGGCAGAGAGAGAAGGGAGACAGAATGGGAAGCAGGCTCCAGGCTCTGAGCTGTCAGCACACAGCCTGATGCAAGGCTCAAACTCATGGGTCATGAGCTCATGACCTGAGCCAAAGTCGGACACTTAAGCAACTGAGCCACTCAGGCACCCCCAATTTGTTTTGGTTTTTTTAAATTCCTTAATGTATGTTTAGAACATTGTACAATAATCATATTTCTTATAAAATTAAAATTAAGGTAATTGAAATTTTTATTGAGTCAATGAATGAGACTTCCCTGGTTTGAATTTGGTACTTCTGTTTCTACAAGAAAAGGATAATTTGTATAAACAGAAACAGCATTCTGAGATGCCATTTAGATCTCAGACATGGTTGCCCACTTCCACACAAGCTTGTACTGAGAAGGGAAGATGTTCCATCTGTGGTTAAGTCCCAGACCATCCACTGTTTTTCATGGTTGAAAGGTTCTGCAGCTTTTGTTGGCTGGACTCCTTCTTTTTGTTTTATTTTTTAATTTGTTTTTTAACGTTTATTTATTTTGAGAGAAAGAGAGAGGGAGAGAGAGATGGAGAAAGAGAGAGCTCATGCACAAGAGCAAAGGAAGGCAGAGAGAAAGAGGGAAATAGAGAATCCCAAATAGGCTCCTCAACGTCAGCACAGAGCCCAATGTCTGGCTCAAACTCACAAATCATGAGATCATGACCTGAGTGGAAATCAAGAGTAGGACAATTAACCAACAGTGTCACCCAGGCACCCCATGAACTCCTTCCTCGCATTATGGGAGTTTTCTTCTGTCTTTGATTTTAGGTAAGAATCGAACGCAGAAACCTGCAATTTCTCCTGTCAAAGGAATCCCAATACTTTGGTTGCATCCAAAAACAAATACTACTGTGTAGACCAAACATTGTGTAGGAAAAATGGGGTCTTGATCAAATTTATAAAAAACATATGAATACATTTTATCATCTGAAAATTTTCACAGAAAAAATTATATTGAATCTTAGAACTGTATTTCCTGAACTATCTTTTCATCAGGAGCTCAATGACCAAAAATCGTCTGCAGACTCTTGTTCTAACCCAGCAGAGATGAGCTGAGTTACTTCTCTATTTTTCCCTTTGGCATGGCTCTTTGGTTAGATCAGAGGGAGTCTCTCTCATATTTATGGATGAGCACAAGATTGGTTTGTTTTATGTCACTCAAAGTTTCTAGATTTGACAGTGTAACAGTGTTTTCACCAGAAAGAACAGGTTAAAGAAACACACTACTTTGTGTACTTATGTGTGTATGTGTATATATCTCTGTGTGTGTATATATAATTTGATATATATAAAACACACATTTACATATTAATAATGAATCAATAACAATATAAAATTGGGACAATATTTTTAAAGCTTGTTTATTTGTTCTGAGAGAGAAAGAGAATGAGTTTGAGAGAGGGACAGAGAGAGAGGGACAGAGAGGATATACTATATACTGTAGGTAGTTACAATCACGTCCCTGGTTGCTGTGATGAATTCCGCCTCCAGTACCTACCACCTATGTGGTTTCTAGCCCTCTATGGCCTTACTGAAGCTTTGGTGAGGTATTTTCTACTTTTATTATTTTTTAAAGTTTTTATTTATTTATTTTGAGAGAGAGCGAGAGCACAAATGGGGCAGGGACAGAAAAAGAGAGAGAGAGAGAGAGAGAGAGAGAGAGAGAGAGAGAGAGAATCCCAAGCAGGCTCCCTGTTGTCAGCACAGAGACCAGTGTGGTGCTCCATCCCACAAACTGTGAGATCATAATCTGAGCTGAAATCAGCAGTCAGACACTTAACCAACTGAGCCACCAGTTGCCCCACTTTAGTGAGATTTAAATGAGATAAGACATACCTTGGCATGGTGACTAACAGAGATCAATAACTGATGCTTTTTGTGCTCTATGTCCGTTTTCATCAGGATTTTTTTTTTCCCTCTTCCTTTGCATCCTCCTGGATACCTAGAGAAGTGATCAGATCCTTGAAGTGGCTTAATGAGTGTACCATTGAAAAGAAATGCATCAAGGGATGCCTGGGTGGCTCAGTTGTTTAAGCATCCAACTTCAGCTCAGGTCATGATCTCACAGTTTGTGGGTTCGAGCACCGCATAGGGCTCTGTGCTGACAGCTCAGAGTCTGGAGCCTGTCTTCAGATCCTGTGTCTCCTTCTCTCTCTGACCCTCCCCTGCTCATGCTGTATCTCTCTGTCTCTCAAAAAATAAAATAAAAAAACATTAAATTTAAAAAAATTTTTATAAAAAGAAAAGACATGCATAAAGCTCTCTTTTCACCAACATGTATTTTAATTCAGGCTAACTCTGTAGAAAGTTCAACCATTTCTTAATTCCCACTTAACATATTTTGAAGTGTGGGTGAGTGTAAAAATTAGTATCCTCTATCTTTTTTGTTGGGAGTCCTTTCATCATTTTCTTTCCATTTAAATAAAGGAAAGCATTTTCATCTCTGTGCATTTTGATTTCGATCCTTCACTGTCGATGTATCTCCTTAGCTATTAGCCGCCAATTCTACTTATTTTGACAATATCAATTGTGTCTCAGATTTTCTGGTTTGAATATTTAGTTTCTTTCCAACTACTTCATTATGATCTTTTTTTAAAAATAAAGATACAGCTAGCCCAGGATATCCCTGGAAGGTTTCCCAAGAGACGGGTAACTGAGATGACACCTAGGGAAGGGATCTAGGTTGGGGATAGGGAACAGGTGGAAGGAGATGTACTTTATTCTGTATACCGTTTTATATCTCTTGAAGTTTGTATAATACGTGTGTATTACTCTTCAAAAATAACAATAAAGAAACAGCCAATTTATTTGGACTTCTTAGCATCTACTCATTTTTTACAAGAAGAATTTGTACCTTGTTTCTTTAGTCAGTCAACAAATACTTTCTAAAAATTCCTTTTGAACAAATCACTGGCTTCCTCTGACCTTTTTCTTGACATGCCTGTCTCAGTCCATGATTGATTTCTTTGAGAATAGCTTTCACCTTTAGCCAATTATATAACTTGTTCATGTCCATACACAACAGGGCACCTCCTCGGGCCTTCAAACACACACAAAACTGTACAGTGACTTTTGGAAGGAAAACACTGCTTATTGCCTGGGCCTCCCAGCGAGTGGTCAGTTTTTACAAAGCCTTCCCTGCTGCTAAACTGTTACTATGTTTGACAGTCTGGACAAGATGTTCTTTGAAGGCCATTCTAGTCCTTCCTCTTCAGTCCTCAGCAAGACTCTAATTTTAACCTGGAGAGGCTGTCTGGTTCCTGTCTTCTGGACTATCGCTCCTGGCTGAATAGAGATTAGTGTCTGGAGGGGGAAACCATTATCAAATTAGTGAATTAGAATTCAGATTTTTGGTAAAGGCAAATCTTCATAAACTTAGACTTTTGAAACGTACTTGCAGAAATTCAAACACATCCAAAGGATACTGAAGACAGATACAAAGGCAAACACATTCAGTTTTTTAAAACTCCTGAATACTTGAGGATAAGGTAAAATTAAGTAATGCTCTTACTTAAAAAAATAAAATTAAGTAATATTCTTAAGGAATCATTTTGCTGATAATAATAAGTATTCTCTCTTCAGGGTCAGTTGTATAAGTTCTAGGCCCTGTGCAAAATGGGAATGCATGGTTCCTTGTTCAAAATTTTTAAGAATTTCAAGGCCATGACAGCAGAGCTTTAAAGGAAGTGTGAGTCCTTCTGAGTGCAGGGCCTAGTGTGTCACACATGTTGTGTGCCTGTAAAGTGGGTCCGCGAAGCAGGTTCTGCCCCTAGTAAGAAATTGGCATAGTGGTTAGAGTGTAGACTCTAGAGCCAGGAGATGTGAATTTAAATCCATGGTTTGTCACTTACTAGCTAGGAGACCAAGGGCAAGTTATTTATTTTTTCTGGGCTTTACTTTCCTCACCTGTGTAATGGGGAAAATATCACCAAAACTCACAAGATCCTGTAAGCGCTGAATGAGTGAGCACATTTAAAGTGCTGTGAAGAGCGCCTGGCATTAGTATGCGCTCAACTCTGTCAGCTCTGAATACACCCACCACACACGATATTGATCCTATGTTGTCTGCTTGCCTGGAGGGGTAATATCACATTGTTGAAGTTCAAGGCAACACCACACCATTTTTTTCCTTTCCCCTCTCTGTACTGAAACAATGTCTACGTGTCCATCACAGTTCTGTAGACTCTTTAATGCTCTTTTTAAAAAAATATTTTGTTGTGTGTGTACTTATTTATTTATTTTGTTTGTGTTTTTGTTTCTTTCCTTTTTTTTTTTTTTAGAAAGAGGATGGGCAGGGAATAGGGACAGAGAGAGAGAGAGAGAGAGAGAGAGAGAGAGAGAGAGAGAGAGAGACTCTCAAGCAGGCTCCACACTCAGTGGAGAGCCCAATGTGGGGCTTGACCTGAACTGAAATCAAGAGTCACGTGCTCAACGGACTCAGCCACCTAGGTACCCCTAAGATTTTGTTTTTAAATAATCTCTATACCCAACATGGGGCTTGAACTCACAACCCTGAGATCAAGAGTTGCACGCTCTACTAACTGAGCCAGCTGGGCACTCCTCTGCTCTTTTTTAATCCAAAGAATTTTATTTTATTTTATTTTTAGAGACAGAGATTTTCTTTTCTTTTCTTTCTTTCTTTCTTTCTTTTTTTTTTTTTTTTACTGTTTATTTATTTTGAGAGAGAGAGAGAGTATGAGAGCATGCACAGGTAGAGGAGGGGCAGAGAGAGGGAGATACAGAATCAGAAACAGTCTTAAGCCTGATGTGAGGCCCGAACTCATGAACCGCGAGATCCTGACCTGAGCTGAAGTCGGACACTCAACCCACTGAGCCACCCAGGTGCCCCTAATCCAAAGAATTTTAAACACTGAATAAAATCTTCATAATTTGCAACCTCAAGTAAAAATTAAAAGATTTCATTCACGTGCATCCTGCAGGTGGCACACAGCATCTGCTAAAGACAACAGAATGGGGTCAGCCTGGTTTCTATTTCTTGCTCCATTACTGGTCTGTGTGGACCCCAATAAAGTACTTCTTGATGCTTTCTCTCCACTGCACAATTAATGCTATTAGTGGAGAGTAAAGCCAAAAGCAAACATTTCTACACCTTGCTCCACTTTGATATATTTATTTAGTTATAGGTGCCATGGAAACAACAGCTAGATCAAAGCAGTAGTCATGTTTCTAAACACTGGGCCAGTGGTACAAGAGGAGATCTGCCCAGTTTCCAAACTGAACTCATCTTGGGAAGCATTTTCCTGAAGGGAGAAATGGCCCCTGTACACTGAGCGAGCCCGAAAACTACTGCTTGGAGCCATGACTGGTGATGCTGAGACCAGAGGTCGGAGAGGAGCCTGAGCTGGGTGGAACCAGCACCAGCTAGCCAATCAGTGACCAAGCCCCAATCCTCGGCCTTTTCTCATCACTTAAGATGTCGGGACGCTACTCTCCGCCTTAGAGGGTTGTTGTAGGGATTGAGAAGACATATGGGAAGAGGTTTTGCACGTCTCTTTGTATCTCTTTCTCTCTTTCAAAATTCAAGAGAACGGCTGAGGAATATGCATCTGGATGGTGACTAAGAGCCAGTGCTTCTTATACTACTTCTTCCATCAGTAGTTCCAGAGTCTAGAAATTTCCATTTAAAGAAAAGGAACTGTTCCATGATGTAGGATACTTCTATAAAGAAACAAAAGCTGATCACTGGCAGCCGCACAGACCCGGATCTGGACCCAGCCTGGTGACTTACCCACTGGGTGACTTTGTGTAAATTGCATAAAACCTCTGAGCCTCTGCTTTCTGTCCTGTGAAATGAGACTAAAAGAAAATGCCTCAGATGGGTCTTGCATTGTTATTTTACAACTAAATGAGGTAATGCCGGAGAAAGCACTTGGTGGTGCACCGTGGCTGTTTAAGGATCACCTTCTGAGTAGCAGGGACCAAGTTACAGTGGCAGGGGCAAGCCTGTTCTTCACCACCTGGCCGGTAGACACATCGCCAGGAATAATTAGGAAGGATCCGTCACTTGCAAAACACTTGCTTTGGCTCAGAGAATCCGAGAGAATTCTCCAACTTTATTCTCTCACAGAATGCATCAGAATCAGTAGCCACTGATTATTTCTAAGGGGACCTTTAAACACTTTCTGAAAAAGTGCTCTGGTTGGCATGGGTTTTAGGCAGCTTTATACAAGTTCTAGCTGAACTGTACCCTATACAAACCCACTTAGGAATCTAAGAAACTGCATTCAAAGTACTGTATATACATTTCAAAATGACTGGGGTCTGAAGTAGCCCTTCTAATTTTGTTGGACCATTACTACAGTGCTGGATTATCAAAGCACATTGTGGCTGTGAAACCGAGGATATCAAGCAGTTTTTCTAAAAACAGCCAAGCTCAGCCCTCATGACCATGGCCTTGAAGCTGTTCAACTCTTCTCTTCTGATAGCTGGCACTGTGATAGTCCCCTTCAGGACTGGGAGCTCCTGCTCATGACTCCAGGGGCACAGCTCACGGTTGAGTTCCCTTGGGGCACCATTCTCTGTGGAAGGGAGCCTTGACAAGGTCATGTCTTATGCAGTGACCAGGACAAGAGAGGACTCAGCCCCTTGCTTGGATTTGGGACAACCCTGAAGTGCTCCAGAGCTCCTCAAGGGATCTGGTGACATCTTTATTGGCACTGCATCTCTGTTCAACATTTCCTCAAGTGAAAGGGAAAGAGAAAGTTGATAGAACCTTGGCTTTGTGTTCACAGTCTCATGAGTTTCCTCTTTTCTGCGTCATGCTCTCATGAGCAGAGGTGCTAGAAGGGCAAAGGGACAGATCATTGGCTTCGGGCACTTCACATCTTTGAGCCTGTTTATGTTAAGTGAGAGTTTTGGACTAGAGGATCTTGAAGGCGTCTTCCAATGCCAGTGTTGTATAGTTCTGAAGCGGTTCCATTTCATTGGCCAGCAATGAAAACCAGCTCGCCAAACAGTTGTTTGGTCAATGTAGTCAAAGCAACTCATTTCTTCTACTCGTATTTGCCTTAAACAGAGGGAAAGTGTACGCTGCGTTATTCCCAGCATGTTGCAAGCTCAGTCTGAGATTCTTAGTATTGCAAGGTACATTTATTTCTTGCTAATGATCCCTGAAGCTGATTTCAGTTTTAATCGCGGGAGACTAGCAAAGCATAGGCACTCAGGTTTGTAATAACGACTCTGTGAAATCAATACGGAGAAACCTTGGGTTATATGAGACTGCTACCGCTCAGTGAATCATACTATGCAATATTTCCTAAAAGATAATGGATTTCAAAACCAACCATAAATCTTCAGTGACATGTTGGCTATTTGTCATGTTTCCTGGAGGTGGAATTACGGCAGCTTCAATAAAATCCAGTTGGTGGTTGAGTCGTAGATTAATATCTGATACAATCGTGGTCTTAGACCACAAGAAGTAAAGTGTGGGGGTGGGGTCGGGCAGGAAGGCAAGTTTGCCATTATTGTAGGGTTTTAGTAAACCTAATGCCATACCTTGGGCCAGAAATTGCTCAAAGATTGCAAAAAAGCAATATGATGTGGGCTTTTGAATATGAAGCACTGTAAAGTGATACTATATTCTTGAAATAGTAAACATGACTTCCATATGTGGCTGAGTGTGCTCAACACTGCCAACTGTAATGCAAAGCAAATTGATTTGCATCTGTTTTGTTCACACCAGTGTTAACTCCTGGCTTTCCATTTAAATCCTTGACATAATGTAATCACCTTTGCATATTTTTCGACTTAGCAGAAATATTTTTCCTATGACAAGGAAAATGAAATTGATTTTCTGATTAAATGACTTCAGTTAGTCCTTCTGAGTTAATAATGCTTCTCTGTGACAGATGAGTCAGCAACATTTATTGAGCCCCCACTGGGCAAGAAGTATTTACAAGGTGTTACATGAATCTATAAGAACAATAACTTTGCAGCCTTCCTCACCCATCCGTGCTTGGAATTAAGCAGCTATTTCTGTCCAGATGCCAGGTTAACACCTAATTCTCTCAATGTTGTGGAGAAAGGGAAGGTTGTCTTGACAACAGTTTGGGAAAAGTCAACTGGAAGAATTTATTTAAACTAAAACTGCTGCTTTGCAATTGAATAGAATTCAGATGCAAATTATGTCTGTAACTTAAGTCTATCTCTGTAGGTATTTCTTTAAAAGAATGAATTAAAAAACAGTTAGTACATGGGGTGTCTGGCTGGCTCAGTGGCTGGAGTGTGTGACTCTTGATCTTGGGGCTGTGAGTTTGAGCCTCATGTTGGGTGTGGAGATTACTTAAAATCTTAAAAAAAGAGATAAATAGGTAAAAATAGATAATACATTCATATGTTGCAAAAGCTACAGAAGTACAGAGGGTACACAGTATGGTATCTTCTTCACACTTCGGTTCACAGTTCATTGGGCACCACTTCCAGTCCCAGAGGTCTCCACGGTCTCGTTTCTTATATGTCCTTCTAGAGGTAATAAATGTATAGAAAAGCAAAAACATATGTATCATTTGTTTTCTCTCTCTTTTTAAACACATAAATGGTGCCACATTTATTGTTCTAAATGTATTTTTCAACTAATAATGTTTCTGGAAGACTCTTGCATATGAGCACAAAGAGAAATGATCCCCTTTATTCTTTCTTTTTGAAATTGAGATATAGTTGGCATATAGCATTGTATTAGTCCAAGGTGCACCACCTATGATTCAATATATGTATATATTGCAAAAATGATTATAACTAAAACTTTGTACCTTTTGGCCCTTTTCACCCATTTCTCCCTTCTCCCCAGCTTCTGCTGACCATTAGTCTATTTTTTCTATCTATGGGTCAGATTTTAAGGGATCCCACATATAAATGAGACCATGCCCATTTTTTTTCTGATGACTCCCTCATACTCCATTGTAGAGGATATATTGTAATTTATTTAACCTGTTTTTCTATTGACAGAGTTATTTCTTATCTGTATTACTAAAAACAATATGCAATGGATAACTTTGCATAAAAGTCACCTTTTATTATGGTCTAGTATATTGATAAATTATGGGCATCGGGATCACTAAGTCCAAAAGTAGGGTAATTTAAAATTTTGATAAACATTACCAAATTGCCCTCCATAGGGGACTATATTTTGTAGGTTTTCACCAACAATGTATGAGAATGTTTATTTCTCACATCTACTGTAACATAGTATATTTTAACATTTATTTTATTTTATTTATTTATTTAAATAAACTCTACCCTCAATGTGGGGCTTGAACTCATGACCTTAGATCAAAAGTCATATGCCCTATTGACTGAGCCACCCAGGCTTCCCTATCATACCAGGCTTTTTGATTTTTGCCAATCCAAGAAAGGAAAATTGCATCCTACTGGTTTTTGGGGGTGCGTGGGGGCAGTCAGTGGATCAAGGGCCAGACTAGATAGAATCCAGGTCTGTCTTCCCTTCCAGAGGTCTTTCCTCCAGGGCCTCCTACAGCTGCATGAACAACACATAATAGGCACACAGCGTATGTTTACTGCATAAATGGAGCGATGGATGCATGGACAGGTCAGGTGCAACTTGATGTGGATAGAATGGTGAGTCTTGTTTTCATTTACATCCTATTCATTATTATCATTGTGCTTGAACATTATTTTGTGTTTTATTTCTTCTTGTGTTTCATATATCTCTTTCCTTCTGTATACTGTGCAATTATATTTTTCCAGTGGTGATTGTTTGTATATGTAAAAGTTATTGACAGCTGTCCTCAGCCAACTTATTGAGTTCTCCTATTGTTTATGATAGTTCATGTCTCTTGAGTTTTCCAAGCACATGTTACATAACATCTGCAGATGATGAAAACCTGATCTCCTTCTTTCCTATGTTCACATGTCCTATTCCTTTGTCTTGTGGAATTGCGTTGGCTAGCAGTTTCAGAACAATACTGCAACAGTAAATTTCTTTGTCTTGGTCCTAGGGTTGGTGGGAATAGTTTTACTTTCCTCATTAAGCATTATACTGGCTTCTGAGTTGAGATGGAATATTTTGTCATATTAAGGAAGTATTCATTTATACTATTTCCTTTTAATTAAGAGATTTTTAAAAAAAATTTTTATGTTTTTTATTTATTGTTTTTGAGAGACAGAGACAGTGAGAGCAGGGGAGGGTCAGAGAGAGAGGGAGACACAGAATCCGAAGCAGGCTCCAGGCTCTGAGCTAGCCATCAGCACAGAGCCCGACGCGGGGATCGAACCCATGAACTGCGAGATCATGACCTGAGCTGAAGCCGGATACTTAACCAACTGAGCCACCCAGGCACCCCAAGAGAGTTTTTAAAATAAGATGAAGGGTGCCTGGGTAGCTCAGTTAAGTGTCTGACTTCAGCTTAGGTCATGATCTCCCGGTTCATGGATTTGAGCCCCATGTCAGGCTCTGTGCTGACAGCTAGCTCAGAGCCTGGAGCTGCTTCAGATTCTGTGTCTCCCTCTCTCTGCCCCTCCCCTGCTCATACTCTGTCTCTGTCTCTCAATAATTAATAAGTGTTAAAAAAACTTTTTAAAAAATTAAATAAGATGAAGTAGGGCACCTGAGTGGATCAGTCAGTTAACCATCCAACTCTTGATTTCAGCTCAGGTTATGATCTCGTGGTTTATGAGTTTGAGCCCTGCGTCAGACTCTGTGCTGACTGTGCAGAGACTGCTTGAGATTCTGTCTCCATCCCTCTCTCTCTCTGGCCCTTCCCAGCTCTCTCTCTCTCTCTCAAAATAAATTTTAAAAACATTAAAATGATAAAATAAAATAAGATAGAGTGAATACTGATTCTTCAAAAAAATTAAACATAGAATTATCACATAATCCAGCAATTTGACCTCCGGGTGTACACTTAAGAGAACTGAAAGCAAGAATTTGAATAGATATTTGTACACCATTTTCAGAGCAGCATTATTTACAATAGCTAAAAGGTGGAAGCAACCCAAGTGTTCATTGACAGATGAATGGATAAGCAAAATGTGCTATAGACATATGATGGATATTCCTCAGCTTTAACAAGGAAGGCTGCAACATGCATGAAACTTGAGGACATTGTCCTCAGTGGTAGAAGAAGTGTCACAAAAAGACAAAGACTGTATGCTTCCACTTATATGAGATACCTAGAGTAGTTAAATTCATGGAGACAGAAAGTGGAAGGGTGGTTGCCAGGGGCAGGGAGGAGGGAGAAATGCAGAGTTATTGTTTAATTGGCATGGGGTTTCATGTTGGGAAGGTACAAACGTTCTGGAGGTGGCTGGTGGTGTTTAATCGGTATAGAGTTTCATGCTGGGAAGATGCAAAATTCTGGGGGTATCGGGCGGTGATGGTTGCACAACTAAATGAATGTACTTCCTGCCACTGAACTATTCACTTAACAATGGTGAAATGGCTAAACAATGGTTTTATGTAATGTGTATTTTACTCCAGTGAAAAAGAGTTGATATTGAGATTTATCAAATATCTTTTCAGCATCTAGAAAAAGGATCATATACATTTTCCCTTTTGGTCTAAAAATATGGTGAATTAGGTTAATAGATCACCTAATATTGACTCCTTCTTGCATTTCTCAAATTAACTCCTCTTAAATTATGCTATAATTTTTTCAAAATGCTCTTGGATTCTTTGTTGATTTTATTTTGTTTATTATAGTAAATTTCACATAACATAAAACTTACCATCTTAACCATTTTCAAGTGTACAGTTCAGTGGCATTAAATACATCTGTAATGTTATATAACCATCACCACCATCCATCTCCAGAACTCTTTTCATTTTGTAGAACTGAAACCCTATACTCATTAAACGGTATCTTCCCACTCCCCGCCTACCACCTCAGTCCCGTGAGACTGCCATTCTGCTTTCCGTCTCCATGATTTCAGCTACTTTAAATGTCTCATTTGAGTGGAGTCAAACAGTGTTTGTCTTTTTGTGACTGGCTTATTTTACTTAGTGTAATGTTTTCAAAATTCATCCATGTTGTAGCATGTGTAAGAATTTCCTTCCTTTTTAAGACAGAATAACACTCCATTGTAGGTATGAACCACATTTGGCTTACATTCATCTGTTGATGGACACTCATGATGTTTCCACCTTTTGGCTACTGTGAATAATGATGCTACGAACATGGTTGTACAAATATCTTTTTGAGACCCTGACTTCAACTCTTTTGAGTATATATCCAGAAGCGGACATGCTAGATCATAGAGTAATTCATTTTACACGTTTTGTGGAACTGCCCTACTGGTTTTCATAGCTATTGTACCATTTTACCTTCTCACCAACAGGGCACAAGGGCTCCAATTACTCTGCGTCCCCGCCAACACTGTTACTGTCTATGCTTTTTTTGTTGTTAAGTTTATTTATTTGAGAGAGATTGAGAGAGGGGGGGGCACTGGAGGGGCAGAGAGAGAGAGAGAGAGAGAGAGAGAGAATCCTAAGCAGGCTCAGCACTGCCAGCACAGAGCCCGATGTGGGGCTCAAATTCACAAACTGTGAGATTAAGACCTGAACTGAAACGGGGAGTGAGATACTTAACCAATTGAGCCACTTAGAAACCTTCTATATTTTTTATAGTAGCCATTGCAATGGGTATGAGGTAGTGTCTCATTGTAGTTTTGACTTGGATTTCCCTGATGATTGGTGATATTGAGCATCTATTCATGTGCTTATTGGTCCTTTGTAATCTTTTTAGAGAAATGTCTATTCTGGTCCTGGAGGCAGGGGAGGCAACCAGAGGCCTGCTGCTTTGGGAAGACACACTCCCCTAAAACAAAACAAAACAAAACAAAACAAAACAAAACTTTTAATCAAGTTCTTGTTTTTTTTGTTGTTTGTTTTAGGTCTTCTCTTTGTATTCTGGATATTAATCTTTTACCAGATATATAATTTGCAAATATTTTCTCACATTCTGTGGATTACCTTTTTATTCTGTGGATAGGGTCTTTTGAAACACAAATGTTTAAGATTTCATAAAATTCTTTTGTCTATTTTTCCTTTTATTGCCTGTGTTTTTGATGTCATATCCAAGAAGTCATTGCCAAATTCAGTGTGGTGAAGACGCACTATTTTCTTCTAAGAATTTTTTAGTGTTAGGGGCACCTGAGTGGCTCAGTCAGTTAAGTGTCCAACTTTGGCTCAGGTCATGATCTCACGATTCATGGTTTTGAGCCTCGTGTTGGGCTCTGTGCTGACAGCTCTGAGCCTGGATCCTGACTTAGGTTCTGTGTCTCCCTCCCTCTCTCTCCACTCATGCCCTGTCTCTCTGTGTCTCTCAAAAATGAATAAAGTTAAAAAAAGTCTTTAAGAATTTTATATAGTCTTAAGCCTTGCATTTAGGCCTTTGATCCATTTTGAGTTAATTTTTGTACATGGTGTTAGGTAAGGGTTCCACTTCATCCTTCCGTGTGTGGGGATCCAGTTTTCCTAGCACCATTTGTCAAAAAGACTGCAATGTCCTCATTAAATGGTCTTGGCACCAAAAACCATTTGGCCACATATGTGAGAGGTTATTTCTGGGTTCTCTATTCTATTCCATTTATTTATTTACAGATCTATTTTATTTTTAAGAGTAATCTCTAAGGTAGCCTGGGTGAGTCAGTTGGTTAGGCATCTCATTCTTGATTTCGGCCCAGGTCACGATCTCATGGTTCATGTGTTCAAGTTCTGTGTCCAGCTCGGCATTGACAGCAGGGAGCCTGCTTGGGATTTTCTCTCTCTGCCCCTCCCGCACCCCTCTCTCAAAACGAATAAGCTTAAAAAAAAAGAAAAGAAAAGAAAAGAAAAGAAAAATCTCCAGGCCAAACATGGGGCTCAAACTCATGACCTCAAGATCAAGAGTCACATGCTGTACTGAATGAGCCCTCCAGGTGCTCCTACTGCATTGATTTATATGTCTGTCTTTATAGCAGGGCCACACGTTTTTGTTTATTGTGGCTTTGTAGTAGATTTTGAAGTACAGAAGTGTGAGCCCTCCAGCTTCATTCTCAAAAGTGGTGCTAGATTCTATTCGTTAATATTATATCAGGATTAAAAAAACCCTGAAATTCATAAATGAGATCGCTCTGCTTTTCTCCTCTTCTTCCTCTTTTCCTTCCTCTCTTCCTCTCTCTCTTCTTTTCTTCCTTCTTTCCTTTTGTTCTAGGTCTTGTATGTTTTTTCTCATGAATTCCCCTTAATAGCTGCATTGTTTTTCTCTAATTTAGCTACATCAACATCACCAGAATATTCCAGTTGTGTTTCCACTTATTCACAAAATTCTGAATATTTTATACTGTTCACAAAGTACTCTTAATGTATTCTGAATAAAAAATATATCTTAAGGGAAGATACTGAGCTTTTCAAATGATGCTGCCATTTGAGAACCCAGATGACAGGGCTTTATATAATATTAATGCATTTAAAAGGTTTTAAAAATATTTTAATATTTATTTTTGAGAGAGAGAGAGAGAGACAGAGCACGAGTGGAAGAGGGGCAGAGAGAGAGAGAGAGGGAGACACAGAATCCAAAGCAGGCTCCAGGCTCTAAGCTGACAGCACAGAGCCTGATGCGGGTTCAAACCCACAAACCAGGAGATTGTGACCTGCGCCCAAGTCAGACACTTAACTGACTGAGCCACCCAGGCGCCCAGATATTCATGCATTTAATAAACATATTCATCAGGGACTATCGTAGATTTGTGGAATAAAAAAAATTATCAAGATAAGAGTTTTGTGTGGTAGAGACAGAGGAGTAAGTTAGTGATCACTAAACTGTAAGATAGTGCTTTGAAAAAAATTTGTCCAATGAGCACAGTGAGGAACACCAGGGGGTGTCAGGGAAGACTTCACTGAATTCCTTCCTTAATTCATGGTTATTGTACTATATACCTCTTTACCTAAACTCAAAATTGGCATAGAGCCTTATGTCTGGCAAAATCTCCCTTTTCTGCTTAAGTGTCGTCTTCAGATCCAAAGAGCTTTATGTGGTAGTTTATATCTTTTGTAGGGTCACAAACTACTAAGACAATCTAGTGAAAACTTTACATTTGCTTAGATTTTAAGTGGCCTGCCCAAAGCCACACAGACACTAAGCAGCAGAGGCATCTAAGAATCAATTCATATGGCGTCAAGAAACAAATTTGCCGAGGACCCCCTGTGTGAGAACACTGGGAGACTGGAGAATCTGAAGTAGAGGAGGACTCAGAAATCCTTAGGAGGAAACACATGCCTTTGCCTTAATTATGTAGTGCAAATCCGAGTACACACTGTGGTTCTTTCCTCTCCACACTAGGAGTCTTTTAAGATTTCCTGTATTCAGCTAGTCTTTATCTTTCTGCTAAAACTGCCAACGAAAGTGTCAATTCATGCCAACTGGGCCAATGTTAATTTCGTGTTATTTTCATGTTTATGCTCACTCTTGCTTTGCATTTGTTCCAGAGAAGATTTGCAAGCTTCTGTCACTTTAAAATGTCTCCTGGAGGGGCGCCTGGGTGACTACGTTGGTTAAGCCTCTGACTCTTGATTTCACTTCACGTCATGATCTCACAGTTGTCATGAGTTTGATTGAGTCCAGCGTCAGGCTCTGTGCTGACAGCTCAGAGTCCGAAGCCTGCTTCAGATTCTGTCTCCCTCTCGCTCTCCTCTGCTCCTCCCCTGCCTCAAAAAATAAACATTAAAAAAAAAAAATTAAACATCAAATAAAATGTCTCCTGGAGTTTTATTTTGTGAGATCTTGGGCTCCAGCATGATTCTCTGCCAAACTCAGTGCACACTTGAGTCCTCTTGAGTCGCGGAAACTGGGGGTGCACCATCCGCCTCCCTGACAGTGACAATGAATGTTGTCTGGTGCTAATTATTTTCAGTTGCTTTAACTTTTTGTTCCTTAGATATTTGCTTCTTGGAATTTACATTGACGAGGAATTTACCTGTATTTCATATTGAGCATTTTTTTCCTACTTGGAAAAATTCTAAATTGAAAAAAATCCCAACTAATCCTACACTCAATTCTGTAACAGTGTATTCTAGGTAAAATGCAATTCTAGAATGCCATTCAAATTCTTTACCAGAGGATTAGCTACAATAGCCAGAGACTAATGTGGCTTTTGGAATACTTCAGTTTAGAGTAATTATAAATGCACATAAGCTGATGATTCATGAACTCTCAAATTATACATCTGCGTTTAATATTATGTTGAAGTGTTTTTAAATCCTCAGAACAAAGATGTTACCAAATGTGTCTGGCTCACTGAGTGTTCTATTTTTAAAAAATTCTTAATCAAAGGCAAACATCCATCCAATATCTTCATATAATAGTTGATGAGTGGGAAATAAATTTCTCATAACATAAATACTTTGGGCTGAAGGAATTCAAGAAAATCTTCTTGAGTCTTTAACACAATGATTATTGCTATTTTGCATTCCTTCTTAAGAAAGGCTGTGGAACAAAGCATTGATTGACTTAAGATGGAAATAAGTGTGTCACAATTATGGTGCAAATAGCTAGGGTAGATCACCTATGCCATTGTCATTCCCCTCTCTCAGCCTGCACGACTTAGCCTCCTGACTCTGTAAAATTCTCCAGCCAGGAAAGATCCTGTTGGAGTCAGAAATTCAACCAAGCAAGATTGCCACTGGGTGGCACAATTGGAAGTCTATAGAGATCTGGGCTTTAAAAAACCCCTTTCCCTCCCTCTTAAGGACTGAGGTTTATAAACACAATAGCTGTTGCCCACTGTGATTGCTTTTTCTTGGGGACTATTTACAAAAGTGAGGAAGTCTGTGGGCTTTCAAACAGTGTGGATTTCACGTGAAAGTCGTGCTGTTTTTATTCTTTATGAAATTAACTGCAGCACTTTTGAGGTTTGACTTCTTTTTGATCTGGTGGATGGATGCAAGGAGTGGAGCAACAGGCAGATTTTGGACAAGGCTTGTTTGAGCAGAGAAAAGTGCCTATAGCCTTTACGTCCTGGCATTATTCTCTATACCTGTATGTCTAGTGTGGTAGGTTCTGATTACGTGTAGCGATTTAAGTTTAAATTCAAATGCATTAAAATGGAATAAATAAAAAAATCAGGTCCTGAGTCATTAGCCACATTTCAATCACTCAGTAGGCTCAGGTAAGTAGTAGCCACCATTTTCTATGGAAAAATAGAACACCTAGAATGTTTTATTGGACAGGGCTTCTCATATCCTTTTTTCACCGTCCTTCAAAGAATACAGACATAATGGATGTTTTCTGCTCGTGCTACCTAAAATCCTTGGGAAGTGCTCTTCACCAGCATTGATTGTGCAGTTTGAACCAACACACATTTGCTTAACATTTATTCAATGTCAAATAGATATATTTTGTAATCTTGCAAAATTATGTTATTGAAGTTTAGGTGTTAGGGTAGATTAATATATGCATTAGATGGTATGTGTGATTAACTCAAAGTTATTTTATTTATTTATTTTTCCTTAAGCTCCAGATCCAACTTGGAGCTTGAACTCACAACCCTGGGATCAAGAGCCACATGTTCAGGGCGCCTGGGTGGCTTAGTTGGTTAAGCATCTGACTTCAGCTCAGGTCGTGATCTTACAGTTTATGAGTTCAAGCTCCATGTTGAGCTCTGTGCTGACAGCTCAGAGCCAGGAGCCTACTTTGGTTTCTGGGTGTCCCTTTCTCTCTGTCCTCCTACTCATGCTATGTCTCTCCAAAAAAACCACAAAAACCCAAAACGTTAAAAAATGTTAAAAAAGGGGCACGTTTTCTATTGACTAAATCAGCCAGGGGCCTCCAAAGTTATCTTAAGATTGAATTTGCATAGTGCATCTTATAAGAATCAGATCAGAATCTGTATCACTAAGATTCTGATAGTTAAATGCAATCACTCCATGGTTCCTAATCTCTCCACATCCATTTTTTTGGTGTTGCGCTGTCTTGGAAAGGTGTTGTCTTTTTTATTTCTGTCATATCTACTGTCCATTTTGCTGTTGCTGCTGCTTCTCCTTCTTCTTTTTTAACCTTAGGTGTTTCATTTCAGTCATGCAGGGAGGGTCGCTCACCTTCCTCACCCTTTGACTCTCCATTGCGTCTAAGGGGACTGCTTAAACTAAGCTCCCACCTTCCCCATGCGACACTGGTTCTCAAGCTCTGGACCCCACTGAGGATATCATATTTACGTGCTGACTGAACGGGCTGCGAGAAGGTAATTTGCTTGTCGAATATTTGTGGTGACATTCAGAAGTTTTGATTATATTTATATGCTGTCAAGGCAGCTCAGTGGAAAATGAAAATTTCAGGCCATTGTGCCCTTTTCTTGACAGAGTGTGTGCTCATCTCCAGATGGCTAAAGATGGGCAGATGAGAGATAGATTCAATTCTATAAGCAGTTACTGAATATGGTTTTGTGTGTGTGTGTTGGGCCCTCTACTTGCTACCTACCAGTAAAAGATGTGTTAAATGTGTAGTCCTTACTTTTGAGGGGTTCACATACTAGTAGTGAACAGACAGACACACGTTAAAAAAGAAAACACTGGATGGGGCACCTGGGTGGCTCAGTCAGTTAAGCATCTGACTTCAGCTCAGGTCATGATCTCACAGTTTGCGAACATTGAGTCCCGCTTTGGGCTCTGTGCTGACAGCCCGGAGCCTGGAGGCTGCTTCAGATTCTGTGTCTTCTTCTTGCTCTCTCTAAAATAAATAAACATTAAAAAATTAAAAAACAAACAAACAAAAAGACAGTTTGCATTTCATTTTGCTAAGGAGTTTTGAAACTGTGGACAGTCATGCAGAAATTGGTGGGTTGGGTGTTACTGTAAGTGATGAAACAGGTTTCACAAGATGTATGGAAACCAATCTTATTTTTTAAGGCTCATGGCATCTTTCTCTAGGACAGTGGTTATCAAACTTCACTGCACATTAGAATCTCTTGAAGAACTTCTATTTTTTAAAAAATGTTTATTTATTTTGAGAAAGACATTACGTGTGCACTGGGGAGGGGCAGAGAGAGGGAGAGAGAGAATCCCATGCAGGCTCTGAGCTGTCAGCACAGACTCCGATGCAGGGCTCGATCTCACAAACTATGCGGTCATAACCTGACCTGAAATCAAGAGTTGGACACTTAACATACTGAGCCACCCAGGCACCCCTTTTGAAGAGCTTTTAAAAAATGCTGTCACTTGGGGGCAGTAATTCTAAGTGTGGTCGGAAGCCAAACAGCATCAGCAGAACTTGGAAACTTATTATAAATGCGGATTCCCATGCCCTACCCCAGACCGACTGAATCAAAAACTGGGTTTGGGGCCTAGCAGTCCATGTTTTAACACACCTTTCAGTGATTCAGATGCTCGTGAAATTTCAGAACCACTGCTCTGGAGATTCTGATTTAATTGGTCTGGGGTCTGGTCTATGGCTTGTTTTTTTGTTTTTTTTTTTAAAGGCTCTCCAGGTGATTTTCAGGTGTGGACAGTTTCGAGAACCGCTGCTCTCGGATAAAAGTTGCTCCAAGTTCCCTTTGGATTTGGAACTGCGCAGCAGCAGAGAATCAGTGGTTCAGCCATCCTCGGGTGGTGTTCATGCTTTGGACATGTGCAAGGGCAAGAACGAACTCACTTTAGATGAGGGTCTAGACAAAATTTAGACTTGTGGGAGTACGATGGGGAATTGAGCAAAACCCACTGGGAAAGAACTCCCAAAGGGAGGCAGACAGTGCTCCTTAAATGTTCATGCAGATCACCTGAGGATCTTGTGAAATGCAGATGCTGGCTCAGTACTCCGCAGCAAGGGCCTGAGATTTTGCATCCCCGTCACATCAGGTGGTGCTGATGATGCTGGCCTAGTGGCTTTCAGTGATAAGGTGGAAATTACAACCGAGGTTCAACCCCAAATCTATTGAACAAAGATCAACATCTTCAGAAGATTCATTTTGTCCAAAAGTACTCTGTATTCTAAAGAGGGAAAAAAGGGAAAGCATTCTAATCTCCGGAAGATGCAGCCTTGAGATGAATTTTGTTATGCTTGGATTTGTTTTGTATCCCTTAGAAGAGGAGGAGGCATGGGGTGTTGTGATATGACTGGGGTCTTGGAGTTGTTGCCTAATGTGACAGAAATAATTGTTAGGAAACAATTTCTTTCTTTTTTAAAATGTTTATTTATTTTTAAGAGAGAGACAGACAGAGCAAAAGCAGAGGAGAGGCAGAGAGAGAAAGAGAGATGGAGACACAGAATCTGAAGTAGGTTCTGGGCTTTGAGCTATCAGTGCAGAGCCCAATGTGGGCTCGAACCCACAAACCATGAGATCACGACCTGGGCCAAAGTTGGATGCTTAACTGACTAAGCCACCCAGGTGCCCCAAGAAACAATTTCTTTAAAAAAAACTAAACAGTTAACTATATAAGGTGATAAATGTGCTAATCATCTTGACCTTGATCATCATTTTACAAGGTGTATATCAAATCATCATGTTTACGCTTGAAATATATATAATTATATTTGAAAATCACTCCTCAACAAGGTTTAAAAAATATTTTTTGGATCTGTTGTTTATTTTAAAAAAAATTTACCTTGGGACAAAAAAAATCCTTTGGAGGTTTGCTAACTAGGAAAAGAGACTAAATGGAGTTAGATCTTTGATGTAACACTTTTTTGAAACGGCTTCAGAAAATAATGTGACTAGGTAGGAAATTTTAGTAAATGGATAAACTCAGAGAATATTTGAATAAAAAAATTTAATTTGTTTTATAATAAATGTGGTATATTATTGAAGCTAAAATGTGGTGTATTGAGATGAAGATTATTTAAGCTAAATGAAGTGAGAAATTTCAGTATTCCTATATACCACATTAAAATATGAATACTCTAGTTTTGAAGCAGCAAATTAAAAAAGATGCTTATTTCACATTACATTAAGCACTTCATTAATAATATGAGGGTTTGCGGGATTAATTTCTAGCTTCTACTGTGAAGAAATACTAGAGTCACATTATTTTAGAAACAAATACGTCATGTGTGAGTCTCTTTAGTGAATATCACAGGTTAAAAATCTCTCCTCCTTTGAGCAATTCATACATAATAAGGCTAAAATGTACAATGAACTGAATGCATTTTTTTTGTTATGTTTACTTAAAAAATCCAAGTGTAATTATTGAAACCATGGGATTTTAATATAACAACTTCACAGCATTAAGAGCTGGCAGAGCTCTTAGAAGTTGAATCCAATCCCCTTATTTTATGGATGAAGAAACTGAGAGCCAGAAAATTGTCGTGCATCTTCCAAAGTCTCCTATAGCTGGGAATTAAGTAGAGTGGGCTGAGGCAGAGACAGGCGGGAAGGGCCTTGAATGTCCTGCTAAAGAGTCTGTTGGGCCCTTGGGGCGCAAGCTCTCTCATCTCCATGGAGAGCCAGCCCTCTCTCCAGCACAGAAATCAGGCTCTAACACACCACCTTTAAAGACCAATGTGAAAAAAAAATCACATTAAGAGAACAGAAAGGCACATCTGTTTGGCTTTGGACCCACAAGAATTATAGAGATCACCTCCTCCTTGCCTACCAATTATGGTGATTAAATTACTATAAAAATCAAACTTGAAAGACAGGGAATGTTGTTATGCTGTTTCATGGATGATGGCAGAATATAGAACTGTTCTCCACCTTCTCTGGCCGAGCTTTTAAAAGAAGATTCAGAGCAGAGCTCGAATTTGCTAGTCCTAATGTAGTACTTAGAGTTTGTCTAATTCCAAAATGTCTGTACAATATATGTTTAGAAAACAGACCTATATGAACCTTATTTATTCGGGTAAGTGCTGTGGGCCCTTGAAAATGTAATGGTTGACCTGTCCAATTCATAGGCATGATTTTTGAGGTCAGTTGAAAACTTGGGCCCTCACTTACTTCTTGGCACGGTTAATGAAAACCCAATAGAAAAACAGAGTAACGTATGATTACAGATTCATTTTATTACAAGAAAGAAGTAATAAAACATTCTTTAAAAATGCTAGAACAATAAATCAAGAGGAGGAATGATTCAGCTTTTATCAAGTTAATGCTCAAGCCATTTTAACATAGAGGGACCATTCTCTTTGGTTTCCTAACTTTGCTGTATGTAAAAATACACAAACACCTAATAAATGGATACGTGCCTTCTGATTAGGCTGTTTAACACAAATATTTGCATCGTTGTTGAAGATGAATAGGAATTGTATATTGTGTTGGAACTTCTATGAGTCGGTAAAACAATAGGATTGATATAAATAACCAGTTTTGCCTCCTTGTGGCCAATTTCTCACTTTCTAAAACCTTATGGAAACAATCCAAAATACACACACGCACACATATATATTTAAGTTAATGCTATTGCAAATAAGAATTTGAGAAATGTGGACCTGATTAACGTTAACTGGATTTTATAATATTTTATGCACAAGTGTTCAAAAATAAAGTTTAAATAAATGCAAAGAAAAATACCCATTGAATTTACATTGGCAATAAAAGTGAAATAAAATAAATACAGTTTTAATATAAAATCAGGCAATCTTGTTAATAAGAGAATAAATAGCTCAAAAGAACAGCTGCTTTTTTATGAGTCCAATACTGGCATTCAAAATGCTATAATTCAGCTCAAATGTACAAATTAAACATTGTTATTAAAGGGCCTAAGGATAGCAAGAATAAACACAGGGTTTCATCCTGTTTTATCTAAAGTCTTCTATTAAAGATGTGATCCCAGTGTCGACCTACATAAAGAGGTAAACTAAGGAAAGTTTGAATTACCGGAAAATGAGTTTGTTCTCGTATAGCCGAAGAACTGCAATTCAGAAAATGCAAACTGGAGCAAGCTACAGACGACTCCGCTGAGGGACTGTGGTGGCTGTATTTGTTCAAGGAGTGCAAAGATGGCGGAGATGTCCAGCCAGGGCCCAAGCAGTGAGTCCATTGGCTTGAGGACTGGGAGAGATTCTTGGTAGATGCTCATTGGTCTGGGGGGTAAATTTTGGTTTTCTGTAAGGCAAGCATTTATGGGAAATCATTCTCTTCAATTCTTAAGTGTTGTGTTCCGGGGGGTGCATGAGATTCTGAATATCACATCCTCTGGTACCATTTTGAAAATCTTTCATACCAGTTTTAGGGAAAGAAAAAAGGTGGGTGGAGGTGTCTAATACTCTTGTTTTGTGACCAGAGGACAGAGATCATGGCTTAACCACTGTCAACAGAAATAGAGAAATAAGAAGACGAGTTTGAACGACCAGAAATGTTGACTCAGGAATAGCAGAGGGACTGCCATTCGGTAATTCCAAGCTACAGCAAGCGCCTGGCCACGCAGGGAGGGTTTGAGTGGTTCTATTATAAGCGCCGGGAGCCCGATGATGGGCAGGGCCAGCCAGAGTCCAGGCAGGAAGTTCATTGGCTTGAGGACTGGGAGAGATTCATGGCGGACGTTCATTGGTCAGGAGATAAGTCCCGGGCTTCCGTAAATCACGCGGAAATCAAGCTCTGTTCAGTTCCGGCCTGGGGAGGACGCATGCGCGGGTTTCTCCGCTTCTTAATGTCTGGTTGCCTGTTAGGCGGGAGCGGTTTTCCAGCAGGCGTGAAACTCTCTGTCCCAGTCGTACGCTCACAGGACTCAGGGACTTGTGAGACTCTATGTCATGGCTAGCATGTGGAAAATGCTCAGCCTCACGAGTAAGCAAAGAAATGACCATGTAAACCAGTTACCTTTTTTCCCCCTATTAAATTGCGCTGCTTCATCGCCTGCCTCCCATCCCTGCTGTCCTGCCCCAATATCCAGGTCTGGGGAGTGTGGAAAAATGGAAGGAGAGTAGTTCCCTTCTCTACTGGTAGGAGCGTCGATTGGTTCTTTGCAGAAGTGCAGTCTGGCTATGGTTAGGGAAACATTTTTCAGATCTCTTTCACTTGGGAAATCTCTAAGAAAAGGAGAGGCGTGGGGCATCTGGGTGGCTCCGAGGGGTAAGCATCCAAATTCGGCTCAGGTCGTGTTCTACGGGTTTGTGGGTTCGAACCCCTGGTCAGGCTCTGTGCTGACAGCTTGGAGCCTGGAGCCTGCTTCAAATTCTGTGTCTCTTTCTCTCTCTCTGCTCTGCTCCCGCTCATGCGGTCTCTCTTAAAAATAAACATTAAAAAAAATTAAAAAAGAAAATGAGAGGCATGAGCAAATGTTAATGTTATTTATCAGTTAAAAAAAAAAGCAACAGCATAAATGTCCAATAATTGGGGGGCTGGTGGATAAATTAAAATATGCCCATTCCATGGAATAGTGTATAGTTACTAAAACTCACATTGTGGAAGCTTCCTTTGAATGGAAACATTTTCATGATACGCTACTAAGTGCAGGAAAAACCAGGCTGTAAGATAGTAAATACTGTGCGATTTTGTTTTTGATATGAAACTGTAACATTTGTAGAAATAAAAGGCTGGAAGTGTGTGCACCCAAGTGTGTACCATGATTATCTCAGAGTATATTTATGCATGAGTTTTTTCATTGAGACTTTCTCAATGAAACATGCTTGCAACATGCTTGTCAAATTACATAATTAGGAAAAAATACAGCTTTTAAAAAAGTTTATATTTGCCAGTCCTGTTCTCAGTTACAGAGCTCTGAGCTATCAATCTCATCTTAAATTATAACCTGGAATATTTAGCATCATTCTTGCAGTGAAGTTCAAGTCGACTTCTTTTATAATCCTGCTCTCCCTCTTGTTGGAACACAATTCTTTGTTCTTTTAATTTTTTTAATGTTTATTATTTTTGAGAGAGAAAGACAGAGAGCAAGCAGGGGAGGGGCAGAGGGAGAGGGAGACACAGAATCAGAAACCAGCTCCAGGGTCTGAGCTGTCAGCACAGAGCCTGACGTGGGGCTCAGACTCACAGACCTCGAGATCATGACTTGAGCTGAAGTCAGCCACTTACTGACTGCGCCTCACAGACGCCCCTGGAACACAATTCTGAAGTGACGCGGTGGCCTCTGATTCCCAGGCTTTTGGGCATCCCTTCTCCAGACTTTTGCTCACTCTTTCTTCTCTGAGTCTCCTTTGACAATGTTGCAGGAAAACCTGCTTCCCAGTACTGAACAAGGTCTGGAGGACAACCTTTTATTTGTGAGGAGTGCTGTCTTCCCTTTGGGCTTTCCTTGGGTGACAATGAGGAGTGTGCCTGCGGGAAGGAATTTGCTGACCCTTTGAGGACTCCAGAGGTGGCTTCACTGAATTGAAAGGATGGTGACTCATGCATTTAGATCTCCAGTAGCAGTGCTTTCCCAGCCTATCTTGGCTTCCTTAACATTAGTAATGGTGAATATTAACTGTCTGCTTGACTTATTTTAAAACTTTACTATTTTCTTTTAACTGACTTTTTCATGTGATATTATGATTTATACTAAAAAATACACATTTGGTCTTCATCCTGTTTCTGGCTAAAACTTTTGGAATTTCTTAAATGATGAAAATGATACAAATGTCTTTCGTTATGTTAATTAGGTGACATTGGAAAAGTCCTTAGGTCACCTAAGGATGGGGGGGATCTGCTGGCCAACCTTGTAGTTTGAGTTTAGATTGAGTTCAGTCACCAATGGCCAATGATTTAATCAATGCCTGCCTAAGTCATAAAGCCTCCATGAAACCCAGGCGGATGGGGTTCAGAGAGGTTCCAGGTTGATGAGCTCAGGGAGATTTGGGGAGGGTGGCATGCTTAGAGAGAGCATGAAAGCTCAGTGCCCTTCCCCCATACCTTGCCCTGGGTATCTCTTCTCCCTGGTTCTTCCGAGTTGTATCCTCTGTAATAAACTGGGAATCTAGTAAGTAAAATGTTTAAGTTCTGTGAATCACTCTAGGAAATGAATTCATTTCAAGGAGAGGGATTGTTGGAATCTTCAGTCTATAGCCAGTGGTGGGCAGAAGTACCTGTAACAACCTGGACTTGCAATTGGCATGTGAGAAGGGAAGGGCAGTCTGGTGGGACTGAGCCCTTCACCTGTGGGATCTGATAGTATCTCCAGGTAGAGGTGTCAGAATTGAGTGGAATTGTAGGACACCCAGCTGGTATCAGTGAATCGCTTGGCAGTGTGGGAAAACCACCCCCACGCACTGGAACTGGGGACAGAACCATTATTCATTCATTCATGTACTTATTGGTTGATTGACTGATGAGATATTGCCTTGTCAACTAATTCAAATGATACAGAAGTATATGATGGTTCCCCAGAAGTCTCAACTATTGTTACCTTATATGGGAATCCATCTACGTATTTGTCAACATATCCAACACATTTGTCTATATATCCAACATCCAACACGTTTAGGGCACGCACGTGCACGTGTGTGTAAATGGACATGACATGCCTAGATTTTATTTTTTAATGAATGGGATCGTTCTTTTCCATCATGTGCTTTTATGTAGTCATTCCAGTGCTCACAGCAGCTTAGGTCATTGCCATCCTTCATTACTACAGGCAGTGCTGCAGTGACTATTCCTATATGATGTCTTTGTGCCTCCTGTCATAGAGAGCCAGACTTTCTCCTGGCTCTAGCTGCAGGCAGCCCAAGTGTCATGAATGCTAACAGTGGCTGTTTAGGTCCACAGTCAGCAGAAACCCAGTTGTCAAATGTGACATTGGGAAAGTCCTTAGGTCACCTAAGGATGGCGGGGGAGGTCTGCTGGCCAACCTTGAAGTTAGAGTTTAGAATGTGAGCTATAATAGCAGTCATTTACTGAGTGCTCTCCATGCATTTCGTGTGTTACTCTTTCGTAGTCCTCATTTTGCTGAGGACACGGAGATGTGAGAGGGATACGGGCCATCCCTCGTAGCCATCCTGCAGGCCATCGTGGGACTCCAAAGTATCTGACAGCACTGCCATCTTGCCGCTCCCCAAACTTGTCTCCCTCCTGAGGCTGTAGCTCATTCCTAAGTGAGTTGGTGTCCCCCGGGGCAAACTCCCAAATCAGAAGAAGTCTTTCTTCCCCCCAGTGGCACAGGATTCTAAAAAGAAGGTGAAAAAAAGGGTGTCGGTACCTGCAGATACAAGTCGATTTGTGAATACTACGAGATGTGAGAATGATGATTGAAATTGGCATTTGATAGATGGCCGTAGTTTGGCTTCCTTTTTCTTGTAGTAAAAATGTGGCTCTGAAGTTTTGCCGACTCAGATGTGAGCCACCCTTGTACTTTTTCTGTAAACTTTATTGTTTGCTATTAAACCTAAACCAGTGTTACATGAGATACAAAGTCTTTGCAGATAAAGAGATGGACGTCCAATGCCCTTGCTTCTTCCCAGCCCCCCTTGGTCATGGCGGACATTTCAGTTAGCCATGACATGATATAACTTCAGGGACCTTCTCAACCTGACATTTCAGGGCTACTATAAGCCAGGTGGACTTGGCCGAAAGCTGAAATTGGTCATCTCCAGATTTATTAAAAGTTCTTCACGTATTTGTTGAGCACTGTGTGCCTGTCACCGTCTGGGTCCCCAGGGCTCAGCTGTGAGTGACACAAACCTAGTCCCTGATCTGATGGAGAAGGACAGTGATTGAGCACCTGATTCCAGATATATGTGCTAGTGCACAGAGGAAAGCAGGGGCCTCAGGGGCACATGACGGAGGAGTTAACTCGGTCCTAGGGGTACTTTTCCTTAAACTGAGCCCCCGGATGATGGGTGGGAGTTGGCAGGTGAGCTGGGCGGGGCCCATGGTGGGGGCTGTTCCAGGCATAGGGAAGACCCCTGCAGTGATGCCCAAGGCAGTGCAGGGAGGCTAGAGAAACCTGGTATGGTTAGAGGCTGAGGACCCCCGAGGAGAGAGGTAGGAGGTGCGTGTATAGAGATACCCAGGGCAAATCAGGCAGGCCTCAGTGGCCTTGGAAGGGACTTGAGTCTGTTTCCTAAGGCAACAGGAACTTGAAGAAGGGTTTTACTTAGGTAACTTAAGTCAATTTGCCTTTTTATAAACATGGGACTGAAGTGTAAGACAGAATCTTTACATGGTTTCCTTTTTACTTTTCATTTTATTAAAAAATGTTTATTTTTGAAAGAGAGAGAGAGTGGGAGAGGAGCAGAGAGAGAGGGAAACAGAGGACCCAAAGCAGGCTTTGCACTGACAGCAGAGAGCCCGACGCGGGGCTTGAACTCATGGAACTGAGAGATCATGGCCTGAGCCGAAGTTGGACGCTCAGCTGACTGAGCCACCCAGGCGCCCCTTAGTTCCTTCCTTTAAAAATCTTTTTATTTTTATTAACACCCATGTTGAGCCCCCAAGATCAAGAGTCATATGCTCTAATGACTGGCCAGCCAGGTACCCCTAGTTCCTTCTTATTTTGCACTATTTGAAGAAAAAATTACAATTTGAAATTCCTGAAGTATCTGTAAAGTAGAGCATGATATAGAAACTGCTGTGGTGCTTGCAAATAATACTAGGAGCCAGCTGTCTAGCACTTACATGGTCCCCGGCTTTACACACATTTGTGCTTTACAAGTATTTAACTCACTGAATCTAGGTATTACCTAATTTGATTTAGGTATTCCTGCTTTCCCCATTTTACAGAGGAGAAGACTGAGGTACAGAGAGGTGAGGTAACTGGTCTGAACTATGCAGTGGTGGAGCTGACGGGTGGCACCACTCTTCATGCTGTAGTGGTGAGGGTCTTGGTCCCTTCCTTTCGAAGAGCTTACAACTGTCTCTTCCTTGCCAGGTACCAGCACAGCCCCTTCCGGTTCACCCCTACCAGCTTCTGGGCCAGTTCTCCCCTGACCATGGCAGAGATCATATCAGGACCTGCATCATCCTCCAGGTATGAGGCCCTTTGCTAATCTTCTAGTTCCTGCATTAGTTGAGACTTTTTCTGTTCACCACTTGTGGTGCTTAATTTTGTGTGTTGTCTTGGGTATGCCACCAGATACCTGGTCATGCATTACTCTGAGCATTTCTTTGAGGGTATTTTTAGGTGTGATTAACATTTAAATCTCTGGATTTTGAGTAAAACAAATTATCCTTCATAGTTGGATGGGTGGGCCTCAATTAATCAGTTGCAGGCCTGACTAGAATGGCAGCACTAGAACTCTGAGCAAGAGAGGGTCATGGCAGACTGCCTTTAGGCTCAAATTGGAATATCAGTTCTCCTGGGTCTCCACATTGCCGACCCCATCCTGGATGCTTTCGATTCGCCAACCTCCATAATTGTGTGACCCAATTTCCTTTTTTAAAAAATTTATTTATTTTTGAGAGACAGAGCAAGCAGGTGAGGGGCAGAGAGAGAGTGAGGAAGAGAGAGAGAGAGAATATGAATGGATGAATGAATGAGTGAATGAATCCCAAGCAGACTCCATGCTGTCAGCACAGAGCTCGATGTGGGCTTGAACTCAGAAACTGTCGAATCATGACCTGAGCTGAAATCAAGAGTTGGACGCTTAACCGACAGAGCCACCCAGGTGCCCCTGAGCCAATTTTTTTTAATAGGAAATCTTTCTCCATCTCTCTCTCTCTCTCTCTGTATATATATACACACATCCTATTGGTTCTGCTTCTCTGGAGAATACTGACTAATAATACCCCTGTATACCGAGCATTTGGCACAGTGTATGTGCTCAATAAATACGAGCAGCCTTAGTACGCCCGGAACTCCAGCCCATAGAGCCTTAGCCTCCAGGCATCCTCTTTTCTCCGGGTCCCACCACGCATGTCCAGCTGGATTGCCTGGTTTTCTGGCTTGTGCCCTTGGTTCATGCCCATTTTCCTCTGCTGGGGGACAGGCTTATCCCTGATCCTAGGCCTTGGCTGACATCTGGCTTAACCTTCATCAGCTTCCCAGTTTTAGGGCCTGGCTGGTGTCACCTTGTCACCAAATTACTGAGCTGTCTAAGTGATTTTGCCAATATCAGGAGAGCCCACCAGTACCGAGGTTGGCTCCTTTTAAATCCTGCTTCTCCCAGCTAGGGTTCCTTCATAACCACTGGGGATCACATTGGGATTTTGGTTCAAAGCTTTCCCTCTCTCCCTCATTTCCAGAGCCAGCCATATTTCTGGTGACAGCTTCTGGCTCTACATGGGGCCTCTTTGGTCCTGGTCCCCTATTTTCCCTTCTAATTTCTGCCATTGCGTCTCAGTATGCAGACCATTGAAAGAGTAGGACATACATGTGCCTAATCTGAAGAAGGAAGGTGACGAGGGCTATAACAGAGGCCGAGACTAAGGGCTGGAAGTGTCCAGAGGTGGGAGAGAGAGAGACTTCATGGAGAGAGCTGAATTGCTCTGGCTTTGAAGCTAAGCCAGGTTTCAGCAGGAAGAGCTAACATTGGAGGGTGGGCACAGACGTCTCCACGTGCAGCTTGAGCTCAAAAGCAGGGAAGGATGCAAAGAGGCTGGACAGTGGGGGAGAGGTCTGGGGAGGGAGGAAGAATGGAAGGGAGGGTGGTAGGGGGCAAACTGGAGAAAATGGAAGAGAAGCATTTTATGCAGAAATATACTCAGAATGAGCAAAGGAGGTGTTCCTTTGTTCTTTGACCAGATTCACTCCTGCAAACTAATCACAGCGAGGTACTTTGCCTGAGAGTTTATAATACGAGGACTGGAAAGCTAAATGTTTACACTTTTTGGTGGCTGCTGGGTGTAGGAGCTCTGGCCTGAGAGTCTAGGGAATGAGAGTCTTGTCTTGGCTGAACCACTAACGAGTTGGAACAGCTCTGGGGGGGGTCTCAGAGTCCTCATCTGGGAAACAGGGATTATGGAATGAACTGGATAGGATCTAAATTCGTTTCAGATATGAAACTTTAAAAGGTTGACATAAATTTTTCTCCCAGGAGTAATTTCAAGAGCAGGTGTATATACATATATGTATATATACCCACACTATACATTCATGTATATATGTTTCTATAAGGGTTTTTAAATTATAAAATTTCAAAAATATGTTTACCCAATTACTAAAGTCTTACCACATTTACTTCATCTATTCCTTCCCCCTGCTCTCTTTTTGGCTGAATTATTTTAAACACACTGACATCATGTCATTTTACCTCTGCATACTTCAGTGTACTGAAATATATGAACAGTTAAAAAAAAAAGATGTTCAATATCACTCATCATCAGGGAAATCCCAATCAATGCCATATTGAGATACCACCTCACACCAGTCAGAGTGGCTAAAATGAACAAAACAGGAGACTATAGATGCTGGCGAGAATGTGGAGAAACGGGCACCCTCCTACACTGTTGGTGGGAATGTAAACTGGTGCAGCTGCTCTGGAAAACAGTGTTTCAGCTCCTTAAAAAATTAACAGAACTCCCCTATGACCCAGCAATAGCCCTGCTAGGGATTTACCCAAGGGATATAGGAATGCTGATGCATAGGGGCACATGTTCATAGCAGCATTAAAAATTTTTTTTTAATGTTTTTTATTTATTTTTGAGAAAAAGAATGACAGCATGAGCAGGGGAGTGTCAGAGAGAGAGGGAGACACAGAATCTGAAGCAGGCTCCAGGCTCTGAGCTGTCAGCACAGAGCCTGATGCGGGGCTGGAACCCATGAACCGTGAGATCATGACTTGAGCCAAAGTTGGATGCTCAACCGACTGAGCCACCCAGGCGCCCCCATAGCAGCACTTTCACCTTTAGTTGGGTTATGGAAAGAGCCTAAATGTCCATCAACTGACGAATGGATCAAGAAGATGTGGTTTATATATATACAGTGGAATACTGTTGGCAATGAGAAAGAATGAAATCTGGCCATTGCAGCAATGTGGATGGAACTGGAGGGTATTATGTTAAGTGAAATAAGTCAGGCAGAGAAGGACAGGTACTACATGTTTTCACTCATCTGTGACTCAGGAGAAACTTAACAGAAGACCATGGGGGAGGGGAAGGGGGAAAATAGTTACAAACAGAAAGGGAGGGAGGCAAACCATATGAGACTCTTAAATACAGAGGACAAACTGAGGGTTGATGGCGGGATGGGGGAGGGGAAAGTGAGTGATGGGCATTGAGGAGGGCACTTTTTGGGATCAGCACTGGGTGTTATATGGAAACCAATTTGACAATAAATTATATTAAAAAAAAGAATCACCATACCATTAATATATTAAAAAAGCTTTATGTCATCTAAGATTTAGACCATAGTATAATTTTCCCAATCATCTCAAAAACACCTGTTCACTATCATTTTGTTTTAATCAGGATTCACATGTGACATATACTTGTTTCTTTAATCTCTTTTAAAGAACAGATCATTTATTTATTTACTTATTTTAAAAGTTTTATTTATTTAAGTAATCTCTACACCCAAAGTGGGGCTTGAACTCATGACCCCGAGATCAAGAGTCCCATGTTCTGACTGAGCCAGCCAGGCTCCCCAAAAACAGATATTTGAAATGCAGAGAAAAAGTGTTCTTTTGAGACCAGACAGGGTGAGCCTAGGCAGCATCTAAGAAGACAGTGCAGATAGCAGTTGTGACCAGGCACCCCTCAGTTGGCTTTTCACCGTAAGGAAGACAGCTATTGTTTCTCTCTCTCTGTTCCTTTTTCTTGGACTCTTGGGCCAGGAGGATCTGTTTTCGAAGAAATAGGCAGTTTTAGTTGTGGCCGCATCATTAAAACCACAGGGAACCAAGCTGTTAACAATTTGTGCAGAGCTTTGAAAACACATTCCCGTTGTCCCCTGGTCACCTGTTTTGTGGAACAGTGATCAGAGGCAGACCCTTGGAGCTGTCTTCCTTTTGTATTTAAGAAAACTTGGGTCACATAGAATGTGCTTTATGTTTCACTCCAGCAGATCAGTGTAGTCCCTGATGTAGCTGGTTCTCGAATGTTCCACAATTTCTTACTGACTTTGCTTTTGTCTCCCGTTCAAGCGAGTTCCTTTGGAAAACAGGAAGTCAGGAGCCCTGGGAGCTGGTGCTGGGCTCTGCCAATGCCTGGCCAGTGTGATGTTGGCAAGTTACATCACCTCTCTGGACTTCGGTTGTTTGCAATTAAAGGCTCTGACTAAACCAACCAGAATATGGAGTAGCTGACCAGGACCTCAGCACAGTCCGCAGGCGGCAGGCACAGTCTGTGCAGTCTGCATCCTGCCCTTTTTAATGATGGTTTCTCTGCTCACATGGCCCCATCTCTCAGGCCCCTTGTGCTCTTGGTTGTTGCCTTTGTTTTCCCGCCTTCTTCCACGTCCTCCTTGGAAGGGCCCTGTGCTCTGTGCCCCTTTGCTCCTCGACTTCACAGAGAGACCCTCTTTAGAGCTGGGAAGTATCTAATTGGTGAATTCAGACTCTAGGATTCTAAGTGGTTGTTACCAACTTAACATGCTCCTCCCATAAGGTCATTTCCATTTTCGTGAAGATGAGAAATATTTAGCTAATTGATAGAAAAGTAGAGCTGTAGTTACCTGTTCCAAGCTGGCTTCTGGTTGCTGTCCTACCCCAATGAGAAGGTAGCTTCTGCGTTTGCTCAGGCGAGGTGGGTTTGTAGGCAGCCAAGTGATAGCAACTTTGTGAGGGAAGAAGACACCCACTGCCAAGATTTCAAAGAGAGGAGCGTACAGTGATAGAGCTGGAGGGCTGCTGTCACCAGACCTGCCACCAGGGGGGAGCACCATGGCTTGAGGGGTACCACATGTACCCAGAAAGTCTCAGACCTGGAAAGGAGAAGGAAAGTGGGTGGAGGAGAACGAACATGGATCTTGAGGCTTGGGTTTGAATCTCACTTCAGGCATTTCCCTGCTCTGTGACCTTGGATGAGTCACTCAACCATTGTAAGCCTCCGTTTCTGTCTGTAAAAATGGAGATGGCAGTGATAGATATCCATAACATTATTATCGAGATAGGATTATTGTAGAGACTAAGTGAGATAATTAATGTGAAAGTACCTGGTAAAAAGTAGGCCTCAGACCCCATCTCCAGAGACTCTGGGTGGCCAGCTATTGGTATTATTTTTTTAAAGCTCTTCAGGAGAGTTGAATATCAGGATTTATAACAGGTGTGATAATATATTTTGGTTTCTTTACATAATTTGGAGGGTTGCCCAGGGGTTAAGACTAAGTGTTGATAGGCCACTGGTTCCTGATTTCCAAAAAGGAAATAATGCAGGCCAAAGAACTTTGTTAGACTCGCAGAACTCCAGGGTTGAACTGTCATCCAGTCCAATTACTCATCTGTTGGTTGAATCTTCTTGGCATCATTCTTGCCAAAGTGGTGTGTTAGCCAGCGTTTCTCCAATTTTACCAGGCATCAGAATGTCTTGTTAAAACTCAGGCTGTTGAATCTTAGGCCTGGAGTTTCTGAATCTGTGGGTCTTCAGTGGGGCCTGAGAATTTTCATTTCTAACAAGTATTTGGGTGATGGTGATGCTGCTGGTGTGGGGACCCCACTTTGGGAACCGCTGATGTGGAGAGTGCTTGGATACCTTCAGAAACCTAGAGCTTCCTGCCTCCTGAGCGCATTCAGCCATCTTCTGGTAGTGTGTGGCACTGACACAGTCTGTGGGAAAGATCTTTCTGATGTTAATCTGAAATCTGTCTTCCCACCCCTTTGAGCCATAGGTTCTTTGTCTTGCCTCTTTGATGGTAGAGTTAAAAGTATTCATCCCGGCCTTAACAAAAAGTACTTTTATTAGCTTTGGCTTGTGACTCACTATTCTAAGGGTAAAAATCTGACTATACTGGTATTCTGGACATATGGTAAAAACCTTAAGCCATGCTAAGGGGGAAAAATCTGATCTTCTGTACTTGGGATAAAAACTGAAGTGGACCAGATCTATTTTGAGTGCCCAACTTAAATGTTTGAAGAGCGGGAGATACCCAGGTGAACAGCCATTTCAGGAATCCCTTTGGCAGGCTCGAATGGCCACTTCCAGCCTGATGGATATGGATGTTTCGTGATGGGCAGCTCAGTGCTCCTCTGTGGCTCTACCACAGCTCTGTGGACTTAGGACCATTCTAGCAATGAAATGCATATCTTGGCACATGTGCAACTAGCTCAAGAAATAAAAACTTAATAGACATATATCTGAAAGTTCCTAGCACTTTAGGGAGATTTTGAGATTTATTCTAGCATACCATACAATGAGTTTTATTGGGAACTGCAAAAATATATAATTTTAATGGGAATAGGTAAGCACAAAACCTTGACACCACTGAAAAAATACTGGCTATGCCAAAGCAACCCCCATAAAAGTTTGCAGAATGTTTCAGAAAAGAATTATGAGGGGCTGATTTTTTGGTGGAGCTTCAGCTAGGGCCTCCTTTTTAAGGAAATATATCGATGCATCCAAGGAAAGAGCAGATATTTGCTGCCTTTGAAGAGAGGCTATCCTGCTGATCTCGTGGCTTTATGAGGAAAGAGCCCACATGTTGTTATGTGCATATTCAGTGAAAAATCCTAATTAATAGTTAGACATGCAACAGCCTTATTAAATCAGACGTGTTTTCGGAAAAACATTGTTAGGTGAGACTACAGTGCTCTTTTGCATTCAAACGATGGAAATGTAAGAATTAGGCAACTGGGTGTTTTCCCTTAGAGATGGTGCTGTCGTCATTGCCAGTCTTCCTTCACACTTTGCCCAAGCTAAGAAGGTTGATTTCTTACTGTTGATTGTAGGATACGAATCTTGGTCCTTCTAGGTGTATAGCTTTATTTTTTTTTCTTTTTCAAGTTTTACTTAAGTTCCAGTTGGTTCACATTGTAAGAATAGTTTCACGAGTAGAATTAAGTGATTCATCACTTCTATACAACACCCAGTGCTCATCACAAGTGCTGATCTTAATGCCCATCACCCATTTAACCCACCGGTAGATATGGAGCTTTAAAGCAGCACTCTTTTGTGACCCTAACATGTCTGATTTTCACTGCCCATCAAAAATGGGAGAGCAGTACCTGCCTCATTGATTGTGAGATGCCTGTGACACCCTCTACATGCTCAGCCTGGTGCCCAACAAATGCCTCCGTAAGAGTTCATACACTTTGGGGTAAGGGCCAGTGAGTAGTGACACACCTATGCCGAGGAAAAGAAAGCCAGAATGTCTGTTCCTGAACAGGAATGTTGCCCCGGGCCCCCATCATCTCTTGATAGAGTGATAGCGATTCTTCCCAAACTGTGTGCCCCGGATTGCTGGCATCCAATTAGATCTGACAAAGTCTATTGTGTTAAAAGGGCTCTATGGTCAGTACATTTGGCAAATCTTGCCAAGGGTTGGCAAGAGCCCAACGGTAATGAATCTTGTTCAGCTTTGTTTAAGGAAGCATTTTCTAAGCTTATTCCAGTGACAGGAACTTATTCTCATAACAAGATTATGAACACCTTGTGAGACACTGGTACCCCTCAGGGCAGTTTGAGAGCTGCTGATCAAAGACCTTTGTATCAGTAGGAGAGACTTTGTCCTTGGTGCATAGTGTGGTCCCACCCGTGGTAGCTGTGGTTATATGTGTCAGTCAGTGTCCCAATGACTTCCTGGATGCATGATTTGTTTGCATTGTCACCACCGAGCAGGGAATCTGGCCCAGATCTTTCTCCCATAAGCCTCAGTTTCTACTGTGCTGCAGGTGAAAGAACTTCAACGATCAGACTTTGGAGCAGCCAGGATCTTGGTCTGACCAATCTTTATGGAGAAGTCACAGCGAGGGCCATTTGCCCCAGTCATCCAAAGCAGAGGTGGCTGCCTTGTGTGAGTCGCTCCCCGAGGTCAGACCCGAGCACTGGCCAGGTGCCAGAGGATCCCGAGGAAGGTGCTTCCAGCAGGCCCTGCAGGGAACTTGCTCGCCAACGGGCAGGCAGGAGACACGGAATAGAGGGCTCTGTTCCCCAACAACAAATTTCATCATTGCATGGTTCCCACGGACTGTATTTCTATGTTGTCTCTCCCTGCAGTTTCAATCCTCTTTCCTCCCAGAAAGGAGTCTTTTGTGTTTGGCCTCGTCCTCGGGCTTTGGTAGACTTTCTGCCCGCACCGGCTCCCGTTTCCCTTCGTGTGCCGACTTGCCGGGGCGAGGGCGCCCTCACAGGTTTCCTTCCCCTGCTCGGCGCTCGGCCCGCCCGGCTACACCTCTTCAAACGCGTTCCCTTCCGCGGCGAAATGAGCTGTTGCCGGAGCCGGGCGCTGGGACGCGGAGGACTGGCTAATTGGCTGGCTGCCCCGAGTGATAATCTGGAAGCGATCAGCGGAGGGAAAAGATAACACAGCTGTGATTTTCAAGGAGACAGGTCCTGGTTTTTCTACCTGCCAACCACGTTTCCTCTGCGGAGTTTTTCCGCAAGAGCTGTAAAAAGAGACCTTTTAATCTTGTTTCAAAAGCCTGGAGGCCCGCGTCTTTCCAGATCTTGGGAAGAAAGCCGGCCAGGGAAACGTGCGTTGCTGAGGAGCCCGGGGTTTATAAGGAGACGCAGTGGAGGGGGAGGGCAGGCAGGGGGCATGCCATTGCAATTCGGTGGCCTCGCTTGCCTGCGCTTGAGAGGACCCGGTGCACTGGGCCCTCCAAGCGCTTTCACCCACACGTAGGATATGATTTGGGGCCGGGGGCGGAGGGTGTTTCAGAGATTGACGAATGTAAATCTGTCAGTATGTGATTTTCAGACATCTGCCTGGAGCAGTTGCAGACAAACATGGGAGTTATTGGAGCCACAGATGCGCCTGACAATGCCTGGGAAAACCTAAGCCAAAGTATCTCCTGGGAGACTGCTGGGCAGTGGCGGGGGTGGGTGGGGTGGAAAGGTTGTGTCAGTAATAAATAGTTTATCATTTAACTTTGGATCTAAAAGGAGTGAAAAAAAAAAGAACGAGAAAAATCAGAATTGGGAGATCGGGAGTTAGGTATTATTTTTGTTAGGAATCGAAGCACACAGAGCCTGACAGTGTCTATATGCATTGGGCATCTCAAGTCACTGCTGCCATCAGACTGGCTTTAGTTTAGTGACAAGGCCTGGGACGGCCCGAGATGTGGTTTGGGATGTACTCAAGTGAGGTATTTCAGCACTGCTTACTGTTTTATAGCAGGCGTTTCTGCTGATTGGTATTGCGCAGCGGCTTCGACAGCTGGTACTGTGGCGACACTTAAAAACACTTCAAAATTACTTGTTGATTCACAGTGTAGGATGTATGTGGTAGAAGGCAGCTGGGCACCTGAGGCTTCTCCAAGCCTCAATATCCTAATCTGTAATATGGGGATAATAATACTTGTCTTGCAAAGTTGTTAAAAGAGCTGGCCCCCTGTTGTGCCAACAATCGATATGACCTTGCCTCTCCCAAAATGCCAGCTTTTTATTCCAAAGATAAGTCATGATTTAAGAGGCTGGACTACTTAAGGAAAGGATGTCCATGTAGGTATTTGGCAGGAAAGAAGAGACCTGGTGTTTCGTAAAATCCATTCCATCTCTTCCCCTGTCAGTAGTTTTCTGATGACTATCTGTTTTCTGTTGCCTGTGCCTCTGCTTCATTTTCTCCCTGTTCCACAGTGCTAGGCTGGCCTCTCCCAGGAAGAGGTTGAGAAATGCTCTGTACAGGCTTCACCTTACCCTGTGAGAGAGTGACATGGAGAAATCCCCAGCATCAGGAGACCAGAGTCGGTGTGGCCATGACAGCCTTTGAATCAGAGATGGACTTGTGGCTGTTGTTTCTTATGTGTCAAAGAGCAGTTGATTCCTCTCTTATTCCACCTGGGCATCCCATCAACTTCAAATTTCAAAGCACAAAACTTGAAACCACTTTGGTGGGCAAGGGGAAGAGGCATCTTCTTAAGACCTTTGACTTCCTGCATCTCTGAATCCCTGGAGCGCCAGTAGCTGATGCTGTGCTCCGTGCAGTGGAAGGCAGGAGAGCACCGCTAAAAGCAGCAGTTCTGGGGCACCTGGGGGGCTCGGTTGGTTGAGTGTCTGACTTCGGCTCACGTCATGATCTTGTGGTTAATATAAGTTCGAGGCCTGCATCCGGCTCACTGCTCTCAGTGTACGGTCTTCTTCGGATCCTCTTGTCTCCACCCCCGACCCCTCCACCCCCAGCTCCATCCCTCACTCGCTCTCTCTCTCTCTCTCTCACAAAAATAAAATATTCAAAAAAATAAAAGCAACAGCTTTGCACTTATTCAGACAGACGTGGTTTGAAGGCCCATTTCACAATCTACTGTCCTCTTCTTTCACTGTCTTATTGCAAGGATTACACTAGGTGATGGATATAAAGTATTTTGCACAGTGCATTGCGCATTGGTAAGTCTTCAATATGTGTTTATTAATAATAATGTACATACAGTATGTTTTCGATTATTCCATATGTGTCACACTCATCTCTTCATTTCAGTTTTAAGTCCCGTAAGGAGGACTGGGTCTTATATTCTTGAGTCCCACATGGGATCACCACAGCATGGACCAAACCAACACACAGGGTGAATGGTCCTTCAGCATTTGAAACACTGGTCTCTAATGACAAGGCAAAGGAAGGTGGGGACCCAGAATCTACGTAAGGCTCTGTAAGCCATTTTCTAAAAGTTTCAAATATGTTTTCTGGAATTTGCCAGTTATGCCAACAACAGTGGCGTTTTCTATTAAATTCTTAATATTTCTAGACAACTGTTTCCAGATAAATGAAGTAGTCTAGTTTTAAAATCTGCCAAACATTCCTAGTGTTTATCCCTAGGATTTTTTTTTTTTTTTTTTAGAGTTTGGAATTGTTCCAATTTACCACAGCCCATGTTTCTCTTTTATAAATTCTGTGACATTAAGCTCCTTCTGTCAGTTGAGATTACCACAGAGAGGTTCAGTAAGATCCATGAATGTTCTACTATGGATATAGCCAATCTGCAATGTATTGGTTTCAAGAGCAGGTGGCAATAATGATGCTTTAGCAAACAAGATACAGATGTTCTGGAAATATCCATTCAAGTAAAAAAGTGTGTTGCAGAAAATGATAGGTGCATTTGTAAAAGTATGTGGAGTTCTCTTCTAAGTTTCCAAATATGTTTACTGTATACCTTGAGCTATTGGTGGGTTAAACTGAAAATGTAGTATTACTGTTTTCAAAAAATATATAATTCACGATACAAATATTTTCAACCTGATTGACTTTCCATAGGGCCTCATTCCCCCCCCCCCGCCATGCCTCCTTCTCAGACTTGCCTGGGAGAAGACCTGGCTTGACCTAAGGGGCAGGTTCAGGCTGGGAAAGACGGAGAGGCAGGACCAGTTTCTGGTCCAGGGATGGTGCCAAAAATGTCCTGTATTTAATTGTACAGAGTTAAACACTGAATTCTTAGAAGAGGCACATGATACCATCCTAAATGCTAAGCTGCTATATTGGAGAGGAAAACATTTCATGGTTCATGAAAATCTAATTGCTTAGGCTTTTGCAGATTGATAATATAATACCTTGAAATGATTATGTGGCGGAAGAAAAATGGAAGGTGTCAAATGAGTCTTCCCAAACATCATTATTCAAGAGATTCCAAATCGGGGCTGACATTCTTATCTGTGTCATTTCAACCAATTTAAACTGAAGGAAGCTAGCTTATTCTGTATGTAAAATGTGCTAATTCAGTTGGTGGATTGGCACATGAGTACATTCCTATCCTCTTTCCTATTTTTTTTGAGACCAGGGGCTGGAACATACTTCAGGGGAGAGGGGGATTAAGGGGTGGGCAGGGGCTCTAGCTTGAGAAGGGCAAGGAGCCATAGGGTAAATCCTTATGGGAGGAAAAGGAAGAAAATGGCCTCCCCTTTGCCTGGGTCAAAGGGCAACTGAACAACTTATTAGTGAGGCCAGAAAAGGCTGTCTGTCTTACAGGTTCATCCCTGCATGCCTCTTTTATTCTTTACTTGTGCCACTCATTTACATAAGGTACCTTTACCCATTAGAGTATTTTCACCCCTCAGTGTTCGTAAGTTGTAGAACAGTAGTGGATAAAGGAGTAAAAGTATGTTAATTCTGTGATTCTCAAAATTCCCAATGGAAGGCAAATAGCATTTTCTTTATTATTCTCTGAACAAAGGATAAGGAGGAAGCTGGACCTCCAGGCCTTCATGAAAATGCCACTTCTAGCGCTCAGTCTACATGTGGGTTCCTGGGTGCACATTTTTTTTTAAAGACTATATTCTAAGTAATCTCTACACCCATGTGGGGCTCAAACTCACAACCTCGAGATCAAGAGTCACATTCTCCACAGACTGAGCCAGCCAGGGGCCCCCTGGGTATACAATTGGAATTGATGCAGGTGGATATAGCTGAACCCTCCATCTCACCCCACCCTTCACAATTGCCCGAGACACCTTACTCAGGGATGCCTCCTGAGTTCCCCATCAGATGCAGGATTAGCACCGTAAAGGTAGAAATCCCTGGTGTTCGCTCCTTCACTTATTATTTACACAGTCTTGTTTCAAGTGTTACCCCATGTGGTTAGAGACAGTGTTAATTGATAACAGTTGTTGGGTGGCAGGGGTCTGGCAATATAGCTGCACTTTTTAACATTTATTCTAATGGAAATAATTCCCCTTTCTAGATCTTTTTACTGCAAGTCTGTTTTCTTTCTTTAATATAATCTCAACGTAACACCAACCTCATGTCTCCAGCCTAGATTACAAAGGGTGTAGGTGTCTGATAAGGAAATGCTTCTCTTCTCAAAGAGGAGAAAATTCCGTAACAGGGAATCCAGGGACTTGACCACAGAGGATCCCATCTAGGGAAGCTGGTGATTGCAGAGATAAAAGCCAGAAGTTGGAATGAAACTTATGCAGGAACATGGGCCACGTAGGAGTCTAGCTCCCTGGACTTCCTAGTCAGCCTTCCCTTCCCCTCTGCTAAATTATAGCTCCGGGTCCTGTCTGAGTCCTCATGGCCTATTTTGCCCAAAGACTATGTCTCGCATGAATACCTAGTTCTAGAGTTCAGGAAATACGGTAAAGAATGTTCTATATTAAGGTTTCAGGCCAAGTGCGGGCCCATATCCTCAGCTGACATAATTATTGGTGAGGGAATAAATTATGCTTGCCTCCTCTTGTTGTCTGCTTATGCAAAGATAACATTTTAAATATCAGAACTCTCGCTTCACACACCAAGTCAAGATTAATCAACACGTCCATTGGGGGTGGGTTACTAAAGCAGAAGGCAGTCCTTAAATTAAGCAATAAATCATTAAAAAGTTTTATGAGTGAGAGGGCAAACACCAGTAAACTGAATTTATATTCTGAGAGTTCTTTATAAAAAGAACAGCTTTCAAAATTAGTAAAGAGGCAGGTACAAGTGTGTATCACTGAAGTATGATCCAGAGAGGGGGAATGGGAAAGTTGTGGCGACTAAAGACTCTGGAGGGAGACAACCCGAGTGTGAATCCTCGCACTGCCGTTTACCACCTGGGCTACCCCAGGGCAGTTACTTAACCTGCGCTGGGCATCGCTCTCATCTCAGCTGTAAAGTGGAGCCGTCACAGTACCTACCTCGAAGGATTGCTGAGAGGATTAAATAAGTTAAAACGTATGAAGTGTTTGGAACACTGCCTGAACTTAGTAAGTGCTGTACAAGTATGAACTTTTTGGTCAAAGCATTCTTTTTGGTCTTCCTTCTCTTTATTTATCCCTTTCCTCCCACTGTTTGCTATCATCATCATCATCATCATCATCATCATCATCATCATCGTCATCATCCATACTAAATGGCCAGGGCTGGTTACTTATCATTTGCAGGCACAGTACAAAATGAAATGATGGGGCCTCTTGTTCAAAAATCAAGAATAAAGCTTTTTTCTTACTTTTGTGGTCTCTCTGTCCCTCAGCCAACCATGGTATTCTCTGTTTGCTGTCTAATGACGTGCCTTCAGACACAAGGATATTCCTGTGGCCAGTGTAGACCCCCACGAGTGCTTGGGCATTCTCCCCGTAACTTGGTGCTCTCCTCTGGTTTTGACCCCTTCTGTGTTTGTGTCTAGCCTCCTGCTGGGGGTGGGGGTTAGCAGAGATCACTGGGTAGGGGTGGAGGAACAGGATAGTGGGAGCATTTTCTGGGGAGGCAGGGAGGTGGAGGGAGGAGGGACTGAACACAGACAGAGGTTCTGAACCCTCATGATGCTTTGTCATTTAATTAGACTTGACTTACAAAAACACATTCAAAGATAAAATTATTGAGAATTTTCAAGACACTGATCACAGAGCATTAAAGCCCCAAATGTGGGTCCCTTTCTGAGCAAGGGCCCCTGTGTCTCATGTCTGTGAAGCCGGCCCTGAAAATCGCTGAATAGATGTGATGTTCCTTAGCGGTCAGTGGAAACCCTATTTTGATTATCAAGTGATTCTTTAGTTTCAGATGTAGAAACTAGATTTTGTTCTTCGTTTTGTTGAGGCCAACACATACTGGGTAAATCCGTCTAACTGTTTGTGAAGCTCAGGGGAACAAAAATAACAGGTTTGTTTTAACCAACTGGTCAATCCAAGAGATATAAAATAACTTCTGCAAAGGTCTTTGTGCTTTCCTAACCAAAAGCTTTGGATCAGTGTTTTCCAAAGTGTGTTAACCTGAGAACAGGGTTCTGTAGGGAAAATCTGGGTTCCTGGGTAAAACAAAAGTAACAGATTAAAAAAATTCAGGACTACTGACTTAATAGGACTACATTTTCTTCTGATGATTTGCCTGGGTCTTATTCTTTTCTTATTATTCATTTCAGACTTTGGAAAGAGCAGAGAAGCCTGGAAAAAGAGGGTCCAGTCAGCAAGTGAAATGTTATCAAATTTCAAAATGAATTTATCTTATAACTAACATTGGTCTCATGGTTCTTCAGCTGGCTCTCCTCCTGCGATCTGTTCTTGTGCTTCTTTGTCCACTCCCAGGACCGCATTCTTGCCCCCCGCCTTCTGCCCTTTAGCTCATATATTCTACCACGCACTAGAAGTTTATTGACCTTGTTGAGATCTCCAAATCGTTGGCCATCACTTTCAGTCACATTCTCCAGTGCCCTTATTTTCCTCCGTCTCTCGCTTAACTGCTGCATTGCATCATTGTGGGCAATGTTAATTGTCCCTTAAGTCTGAATTCTCGCACACTCATTCCCACTGGACTTGGCTGGCCGAGCCCTGATCCTGGTTAAAACCGTAACTACCTACTTTGTGCCGGTACTTATCTGGAGAAAAACATGTGTGCAGACTGTTCTCACTTTGAACTCTTGGTCTCACATCTCAAATGGACATTCAACACAGCAGCAATCATATTTCCTTCACTTTCCCGTTCTTCAGAATTATTGTGCTGGATCTTCTCCTCACCCCCTTCCTGCTCTTGTCTTGTGACCCTGTCTCAGTCTTCATTAGGAAAATAGAAGCAGCCAGGTAGTAATTCTCTTACTGTTTTTTAATCAGTTAATCTATTTCTACTACCATATTCTTTTCCCTCCCTCCTTATATCCTAATAAATTGTCTTGTTCTAATCTATCAAAAGACTTATTTGTACCCTGTATCTGTCCCCTTATTTTTCAGCTCATTAACTCTTGCAGCTATCTCCTCTCCTGCATCACTGCTTCACAAATGTCCTTACTCTGTCTAGAGGGATACACATCTAGAGCAAAAGATGTGCTCCAATATCTCTTTCCTAGTAGAAAAAAAGACCACGGTCCTTGGTTCTACTTATTCTTCCAGTTTCCACTCCATTTTTCTACTCCCCTTTCATAGCAGACCTTAAAGACTTGCCTAAAACTCCAAATCCACTTCCTTGTCTCACATTCTCTGCTTAACTCATTCCAGTTAGGTTTCTGTCCCCACTGCTACTGAGACTGTGCCTGCCAAGAGCACCATTTCCTCCATGTTACCAAACCCAGTGGTCTCACATTATATGCCACTTGTTCATTTTTGCAGTCCTTTAGGAAAAATAAATCTTGACTTTCATGATGCTACATGTCTTGCTCCCACCTCACTAGCTGTCCCCTCCCTGTCTCCATTGCTGGTTCCTCCTCCCTGCTAGATCTCTAAATGCTAGAGGTTTCTAGAGAACATTCCTGAGCTCTTTCCTAATCTCAAGCAGTGTTTTTTCCTATGGGTGATCTCATCTAACTTTATGGTCTTCAATATAACCCACACGCCAATGACTCCCAAACCTGTGTCTCTAGCTCTGACCTTTACTTAGAACTTCAGATTTTCTGTAGCCAACTGTCTGTCTCCATCATCACATGGATATTTGATAGGAAGTTCATATTTATCATGGCTGTTGGAACAGGTATTTTCCCTATCCCCCAAGCCTGCTTCTCTCCCTGTCATCCATTCTCAATAAGCAGCTCCACCATCCACTTAACTGCTGACACCAAAAAGCTAGCTATTATGTTGATTTTCTCTTTAACATTCTGTGTCAAATCTATCATCAAGATCTGTCAATACTTCCTTCAGAATACATCTCTAATCTGCCCACGTTTTCAACCTCCAACCACACTATGCTATATTCTATCGTCTTCTCTAGCCTGAACAACTGCCATAACTTCCCCATTAATGTCTTTGCTTACATTCTTGCACAATTGTATTGCCTCTATACAGCAGCCAGAGAAATGTTTGACACATGTGAATCAGAGCATGCCTCAAACATTCCAAAGGCTTCCTAGGACACACAATAAAATCCAACTTCCTGTGCTGGTTGTAAACTCTACCTGCTCTGGACCCTGTCAGCTTCTCCGATTATCTTCGATGACTCTCTGTGCCCACTCTGCATTCTTCGGCCACACCAGCCTTCTCTATTCTTTAGGCATGCCAGCATCATCTTAACCAAGGAATCCTTATACAAGTTGTCATGATTCTTCTCATTCAGTGGCTTATTATTCATACTTTAGCTTACACGTCACCCTTGTTATTTATACCACTGTGGAATCATGAGTTCCTATTTTATATTCATTGTGTTATAACCAAGTACTAGCATCATTCATTTTGTGATCAAACTGTTGTAGACTCAACTATCAGGAGTTCCTTCATGCTGGCTCTTGTGTTCTTTTGAGCTACCTCTGTTGATCTCTGAATACTCAGATATGTTTTGGCACAAAAAGATGTTTTAGGCTCATTTTGTACATTCTTTGGAACCAACCATTTCTTCAGGGAGCTTTGATTCCTTTTAGTGGAGAATGGTATTTAATAACCAAGATAGGGGCTCAGGATGTGCTCAGTGTTACTGGAGTGTCATCGTTTTTAGGACTTCTTAGCAGACAGAATGAGGACATACACACACACACACACACACACACACACACACACACACGTCTATCCATCTATCTGAAAAACCATGAGTTCACACTGATAACCACAGTTTCAATCTAATAATTGCACACTTTATTATAGCCAACTCTCTTTCTATATTTGTAGTTCTTTCTTCCAACAATGAGAAGCCTGGTTCCCATTATCCTTGGTGTATTTATTTGTTCAATCCCTCCATATGTAGCTAATCTATTGGCCACTCAGACTGATTCATTGGCTATAGCACTACTGATTCACACAAACTCATGCCAATTGAGAATCCATGCTCCTAGCCCTAGTGGTGTTCCGACTTAACCACTTGTAATTTTCTGGTAGGTATTCATTCATTCAGTCAGTCATTCTGTTAATGAGTATGTAGCCTGTGTCAGGCACAATGGTGAATGCTATGGATGCACACGCCAGTGACTATGACAGTTAGAACATCTGACTTCATGGCTTTTCCCCTAGACTATGTGTCTCTGCTCTGAACATATTTGTCTTATTAATCTTTAAAGTTTGTTGTACATACCTATGTTATGTATAATGCTTATTATAGAACTAGGGCTCAGTCATCTTTCACATGCCCTGTTGCAGTCTGCATGCTGTCCCAAGTTAAAGAATGTGCTGGGTAGGTAGAGATGGATAAACACCTCTTAAAAAGACATCTTATTTGGTAGACTTTATCTGACTTTGATTCTGGAAGACAGGGTAGACATAACCAAGTCAGCAACGCTTACATCTCCCTGGTGTGTGTTAACCATACCCAAGAGTTATACATTTTGGTTCTAAGAAATACCTCAAATCTGTGAATCTGTATTTTGTTGTGTATCTTAGAGTGAATGAATGGTCAGATTTATACATTGTAAGAAATTACAGTGGGATCTTATAAAGGGAATGGAAGTTAAATATATAGCCCTGATACTCATCTACAGATCAGCAATGTTCCTTGCACATAGTAAGTATCTGATAAAAATTGGTTATTTGAATTAAAATTGTTATATATATAATTTAGATGCTGCTATAATATTGATGATTAAGACATTTATCAGCAGTATTCCTCCTTTGTCTCTACCTTGCCCACTTCTCCCACAGTTTGCCATTTCTGTCACCTTTGTGTAATCCAACCCTTTGAGAGCTTTTAATTTGTTTTTCATTTTTCTTTTTTTAATTAGAAAATTTGTTTTTAAATGTTTATTTATTTAGAGAGAGCATGGGAGACAGAGCATGAGGGGGTAAAGGGCAGAGAGAGATGGAGACACAGAATCCAAAGCAGGCTCCAGACTCCGAGCTGTCAGCACAGAGCCCGACATGGGGCTCCAACTTACAGACTGCGAGATTGTGACCGAGCTGAAGTCAGACACTTAGCTGACTGAGCCATCCAGGTGCCCCTGTTTGTCATTTTTCTATTTACTGTGGCCACACATCCTGCTGAACAGTCATGTCCAAAACTTTCTTCTAGTTCTTAACATCTGTAAATAAAGGCTTTCAGAACATTACTGGAATAAATTTTACACTTGCCTCTGAGAGAGAAAATGCTAACCCAGTTATTAGCAATTGTTTATGAGGCTTCATTTGTGGCAGCTAAGATGGCTTCTTAGAGGCTTGATTTGGGGATAAATCAGTTACTTCATATTCCATCTCCTTTTCAAAAAAACAAGTCTGGCTTTGTTCAGACCCCTTATTACATTTAGCTTCTGTTCTCATAATCCATCAAAATTACTAGCTGAAAGATCAAAAAATAAAAATAAGCATTCCTGTTTTGAAGCATATTGTTTAAATAACGGCCACACCCCTCAAGCATGTGGGCCTATCTCCTATTTGCTTCTAGGATTTCCTGCAAACCAGAGTCAGTTGTCTGCTTTACTCAGGGAGCTCTGAAGAATGGATGAGAACATGCCACTTTTTTGGGATGGCAACTTTCTGTAACTGTATTCAATCTAAGCCTGAAGTCCTCATTTGGTTTCAGCCTCCCTTTTTCCATAAAATTCAATTTATACACTTTATTTTCATTTTATGTCATACCCATGGTTGGCCACAAGAAAGGAACTAAGAAACACAGAACAATTGAGACAAACAGAAGTTATGACTGTGTCTGCATTGTCATTTTTGGTGAGCTCCAGACCTACTTTCAAACAGTTTCAAATATTCTTGGCAAGAGAAAAGCCTTCAAGCAAGGTGTATGAGTGACTAAGTGCTCTGTATTTTTAAGGTGTGGCCAGGTTTCTACATGGCTTTTCTTCTTTTCCATTAAACTGCCCTAACTGCCAAAAGGCTCCTTTTTTTAAAAATTGCATTTTCTTTTTTTCTGAGTAATCTCCGTGCCCAACATGGGGGGCTCAAACTCAGGACCCTGAGATCAAGAGTTGCATGCTCCACTGACTGAGTCAGCCAGGACTCCCCTTACCAAAAGGCTCTTAAATGCTCATTCTGGATGGAGGTAATTGTAAGAATCAGATTTGCTGAGCACTTACTGTCTGCACAGATTTTTTTTCTGAGTTGAGGCAGAGACCATTTAAATGTATATCTGTTTATTGCCAGTAGGTATTCTGCTTTAGGGAAATAGTTCTCAAACTTTATCAACATTAATCCCTTGGAAGAGCATTTAAAAATGCAGATCCAGGGCATGCCTGGGTGGCTCAGTTGGTTAAGCCTTGGGACTCTTGATTTTGGCTCAGGTCATGATCTCACAGTTTAGTTTATCAGTTTGAGCCATGCATCTAGCCCTGTGCTGACAGCCTGGAGCCTGCTTGGGATTCCCTCTCTCCTTCTCTCTGCCCCTCCCTTGCTCTCTCTCTCTCAAAATTAATAAAAAAATAAAGAAAAGTGTAGTCACCTTCAAAGATTCGACTTCCGTGTTTAGGATGGGGCTCAGGAATTTGAATTTTTCACAAGTTCCGGGTATAATTCAGCTGTGTGAATTGTACTTTGAGAAACATCGTTGAGGGTATTGAGGGAACTCTTGGCTGCCACCATATCCATCTTTAAGATGCAGATTACATTCCTGGAAAGCTATATGTAAATTCCTTTTTGGCGAAGTCAGATCAGTTTGGTCTGTGACTACCACTAGTCATTCTGAGAGGTATTTCTGGTTTGGTGTCTGCAAAGAGCACTTCCGTGTAACCAGGGAGCTCTCCATTCAAAGGGATATCTTCGCAGTTCATTTTGTAAAGCCATGAATTACGTGAGTCATCTTCTAATAGATTAATATGGGTTTATGTATAGGAAGGTTTCTTGCAGACAGGGAGCACCCATTCTCATGTCACAGGACAATGACAGTTGTTGAATTGACTGAAATCATTTATGTCTCCTTTTCCTGCATCATTTTCTCTTCTTCAGGGTAGACATGGTTGTGCTGCTCATGGGTCAGAGGCTGGAGTGGAGGCTGAGTTTGTGATTGTGGGTTTTAAAACATTTTTTAAATGTTTGTTTATTTTTGAGAGAGAGAGTGTGTGTGTGTGTGTGTGTATGAACAGTGGAGGAGCAGAGAGAGAGGGAGACACAGAATCAGAAGCAGGCTCCAGGCTCTGAGCTGTCAGCACAGAGCTCGATGGAGGGTTCAAACTCACAAACCACGAGATCATGACCTGAACTGAAGTCAGATGCTTAACCGACTGAGCCACCCAGGTGCACCTGTGATTGTATTTCCAGAAGCCTTAGTCTATGGGGAGTTCATCCTTACTCTGGCCTTCCAGCTACAGAATGGGGAGACACCGTGGAGAAGAGTCTTTGAATGGGGGCCGTTGCCTCCCAGGGTGGCTCTGGGCCCAGAGCTCCTGCACTTAGAAAACAAACCCAGATTCAAATTTTAAACATTCATAAAAATTCAGAATGGTGATATTTTTGACCTGCTGCCAACTTGCTTAACCTTTTAATCTTTCTTTCTTTACTTCTTTCTTTCCTCCTTTCTTTCTTTCTTTTCTTTCTTTCTCTCTCTCTCTCTCTCACTCTCTCACTTACTGTCAGAATATGGTAACACTCTCCCCTCCCCCCACCGCCGTCCCTTTCCCTGGACCCCATTGGAAAGAGTGAGAAATCTTGTGTTAGCTTTTAGCCATGAAACGGTACAGCTCTCTGTCAATGATCAAGCAGCAACTCTTCTCCCATAATGAGATGATTTATGCCCCTGGCATCTTAAGGGGTTAACAGGGCTGAGGGGTGTAAATTCCCCTCATGCTAAGATAGGAGTAGACTCCCCGACTTTGGCTGTGCCATTAAAGGCCGCTCTGGTCAGGAAGGCAAAAGCAACCCAAACACAGTCAATACGCGCAGATGCTTAAGTAGTTTTTAAACTGTGGAGCTGTTTCCGCTTAAAGAAGGAATAATTTGAAACACCTTTCCCACCAGTTCATCCGCTCAGGCAGCGGCTAAGAAGCTCCAGGGGCCCCTCCTGCCTGATGCCTGCAAGGTTAGGTCCAGCGAAGGGCAAGCGTGGCCCAAGCCGCCCTCCCTTGGCCACAGGTTTCAGAAGACATCTGCAAATCATTGTGCAAACCCGAAAAGTACAAATTCACCCCAGCTCCACTCTCTGGAGTTGAGTCTGATATTTCCTGTTTTGAAGGTTTCCTTGGTATCCCACACATCGGCTGTGAAACACCAGCTGCTCGAAGTGACTCAGATTTATCGACTCTTTGATCAATTAGCTCACCCAATTTCTGGATAATTGAGAGGAGGGTTAAACCATCCTCTTATGTAAATAGAAGCCTTAAGTAAAAAAATTCAGTCCTTTAGCAAGTGCTGTAGACAGAGCCTTGCCTTTGTTTCCCACGTTGAATTTGCTTTAGGAGCTGGGTCCTTTCTTCTTCCCGTCATGGAATCATCTGGCGCTTTGCAGCTCAGCCAAGGGGGAAATACTGTCAGTGACAGATTGAAAGTAATAGTGTGCCTTATCTTAGATTCTCACTACTTGCTAATTCATTTAATTTGTAGTATCTTCGCAAAACAGAATAGCGGAAGCAAAAAGAAATAATCACAGACGATGGGCTAGGTCTCCTAGCTGAAAGCAGGTTGGAAGCAACAGTACTTGTTTTCAGTAGGGTGTTGTTTTTCTGTCGTGGTAGACAGTCTAAAGTCATGGTCAGGGCTTACGTATGGTCCTAGACATTCAGACTTGCGATAATTGGACTCGGTTTGTCTAAAAGCCAAAGCAGCTGAACAAACACCCAACGGGGTTCATGGTATTGTGACATTCATGTGTCATGGACTGATGAAGCTTAACAAATATTTCTATACCAGTCCTGACAGTTTTCAAATGGAAACCTTCATTTAGTCTCTGCTTGAATACTTCCAAGGGCAGGGTGCTCACTACCTTGGGGGGCAGATGCAGTTCACTATCAGCTCTACTTGTAGAACTCCTCCTTAGTGAGGCCGGATTGGTCTCCCTGAAGCTTTGTCCGTTGATCCAACTAATGGACTCACAGTTACTGAACACTTTGCTTACACACAGATGACTAGGAGATGGTCTTTGGTTTTGTGGAGTTCTGGCCTCTTCAGTGTTCTTCAACCTTACTTTATTATTCCCTTAAAGGGTCTTTCAAGACATTTTCCCCTCTAAATGCCCCTGCTTGATGCAATTTCATACTACAGATATACTGTATATGTTTGTATACTATATGTATATCTATGCGTTTACAATAAAGAATAAGTTCTTTGTTGTTTTGTTGTATGGTGTTTTTCTGTTTTTGTTTTGTTTTTGTTTTTTGCTTTTCAAGAGCCAATTTCTACACCTCAAGGGGATAGAACCCCTACTGAGAATTCGGTCTAATGGGAAGGACAGACACATGAGCAAATAGCTAAATCCTGATCTATACACCACAGTATCCTCTCTTCTACCCTTATTCTTTGCTCTCTTTTGCTTCCAGCCATTTATAGTGGATAGAATAATATCCCCATACCCCAAGATATGTCTACCAGGAACCCATAAACGTAACCTTATTAGGAAAAAAGACTCTTAACACATGTAATTAAGAGATCATCCTGGACTATTCAGATGGACCCTAAATCCAATGACAGGTGTACGTCTCTGGGAAAGGTCAGGAGGATTTGATATAGGCACAGAGGAGAAGGCCATGTGACATGGAGACAGAGATTTCAGTGATGCGGCCCCAAACCGACCCTCTCCTAGAGTCTCTGTAGGGAGTGTGGGCTGGCTGGAATCTTGCTTTCAGACTTCTGGGTTTCAGAACTGTGAGGCAGTAAGTTTTTGTTATTTGAAGCCTCCAATTTGTTATGACAGCCACAGGAAACAGATACCCCATCTCTCCCCCATTCTCCTGTGGTCTCCTAAAAGCAGTGTCTTATTCATCTGTGTGTTCCTGGTGGGAAGCCTGGTGAGTGACAGACAGCAGGTGTCCGCTCGGTATGAGCAGTGAGTGGGAAGTGACGTTGTTTACAGCCTCCCCTGCTGGATGGACTTACCTGACGCTATGACCACGTACACTAACCTTCTCTCTGCTCTCCCAACAGTCTTCTCCTGTGCAGGATGAACAGTCCCATGTCTTATATCTTCATGTTTAGAAACATGCATTTTAAAAATGTAAAAATGTTAGAAAGTGGAGACAAACCTAACCTTATATAAACTGGTTAATATCATATAGGCTATTCTGTAACTCCCCCCCCCCATTAAAAAAACATGCCATGGACATCTCTCCTTTTCCATAAAAGTAGCTACACATCATCGTTTTAATAGCTACCTGGTTTCCAGTGTGTGGATTATCATAATTTATTTAACTCATCTCCTATTGATGGATGCTGATGTCCCTCTTAAAAGGGAATGGCCATTTCAACATAAGGTCCTGTAAATCTGGCCACACCAATATTGGGGAGCTATTACTGCTTCTGACTCAAAGACGACACTTATTTTAATGTGGCAGACGACTTCATTAGCTTTGTGAGAGAGTTGCCATCTTCTTCTGATGACAGACAGCTATCTTCTTTTGACCCTGTGATTAACTAACACTTGTTCTTCTAACCTGAGTGGTTATTAAGTGGAGTGCTTCTTCAGACTTCTGTGAGCAATTGATTACATAGATTTTAAAATAGTTCATGCGGGAGTTTTATACAACTGTTATCATAGCTTAGGCACAGTCTTGTTTCTGCCTTTAAATTGAACTGTGTGTCATAAACATTTTTTTCCTTACACTATTGATTTTTCTTTGGCTTAAACTTTTAAGATTTTACGTTTACCCTCGTTTGATATTGGGGAAAATGGATTTTCTCCTATCTTTTCAGTCCACTGAGATCATTTTGGAATTATACTTCATGCTCTGTCATTAACACCAAATAAGCAGGGACTTTATTTTTTCTTCTGTGTGAAGGATTGCAGTGTTCACTAGTTCAAGGTGAGAAATGGTACACTGTTGCCTCCCAGTGCTTCCCTCCTGGTTGATATTAAACTCTTAATGGACAACTTGTCCTCCATTATTCACCTCCATTACAACATCTTTATCAGATTTTACTGGCTTTTGTCTTGGCCCGTTCAGGACAGGGCTTGTGTCTTACTTCCTCTTGTATTCCCTGTCATACTTGGTACAGTGTCTGATGCATACCATAGGAGGCACCCAGTAAACATTTGCTTTAAATTGAATTGTCCCCAAGAGTCTAATAACTTGTATATGGTGCATCCACATGGCCTCTCAGCCATCAGGACTTTCTCTTGCCCTTGCTCATTAACTATCTGTTCAATGATCCATTCTGGAATTCACAAAGTCCATTGGATTATGTCCACCTTTACCCCTTTCTTGAAAGTCAGGACCTGAGAAAGCTGTATGCGTGAGGCAGGGTTTGGAGTTGGTGTTGATGGACAGGTATGATTTGAGTAGAGGAGAGGGATGGAGAGGCCATTTGGAAACCAGAGTCTCTTCATAGTAGATGTGGTTGGAAGACGGACTTGTTCACAGACACAGGTAATAGTTTAATGTTAGTGAAATCTCAGTTAAGTGAGCACCAGGACAACCTGGAAAAAGGAATGTGGTATTGGAAGCAGATATGGGCCTATGCCCCAGGGTGATATAGATGGAGAATGGCAGGAAGACAGGCCATTCTCTGCTTCCTACATCACATTCCTCCCCCCGCCCCCAGGTTGTCTTCATGTTTGCTGGACTGTGAGTTCGCCAATTCCACAATCTTTAAATCTAAAAACTCAGGTATGTGAAAATAGATTTATTATCACCATTTTAGTCACCTTTTCTGCCTTGATGTGGCTGTCATACTCTGCCACAGTGTGGAAGGATGGGGGGGGGGTGAGTAAGAAGACCAAAGTGGTACACAAGCCCCTTTTTCATCATGGGCCGGGAGTGGCTAAGCAAGTAACTATATAAGATATAAACCTCATTGAATCAGACTAATTAGTAGTAATATAAGTAGAAGTGCAAAGTCTGAATTGCTGAACACTTAGGAAAAGGAAGGAGATTTGTAGGTGTTCGGTAACTCAAAGTAAATTAACAAATGTTTACATCTGCAATGTTCCTTATAACACAGCATTGTGGTTGTTGAGTTAAAATGGCAAAATCACAAAATTTAGGATTTACTGAGCTAGAAACTTCTATAAAGTTATAAGGGCCAAAAAAAGAGCACCTTGGAGCGCCTGGGTGGCTCAGTCGATGAAGCATTCGACTTTGGTTCAGGTCATGATCTTGCAGTTCTTGAGTTCCAGCTCCGTGTCAGGCTCTGTGCTGACGGCTCAGAGCCTGGAGCCTGTGCCTCGGATTCTGTGTCTCCCTCTCTCTCTCTGCCCCTCCTCTGCTCATGCTCTGTCTCTGTCTCTCTCTCTGAAAAATAAACATTAAAAAAAAAGTGCTTCTTATTACTTTCGTTGTCACCTCATTTGTATTTGCAGTCCCCCCTCTGTCCTATGAGGCCTTGAAAGTCACAGGTTACAGGAAGAACAACACAATATCTGAGTTTCAATTGTCATTTTTGAGAGCCCACTGAGCCACCTATTTCATTTGTTGCATAAGAGAGTTTGCTCTGATGGGAGCCAGATGGTACGGGGTGGAGGTGGGCATGGTCCCAATTTACCCTGTAGGGCAGGGAGGTGCTGGGGGGCATCCTGTTCATTGCAGAGGCTCAGCTCAGTGGATGAACCAGGCACAGTCTTCAAGGGGGCATGAGGTAGCAGTATACCGTCTCGGCCTGGGGGTGCTCAATATGGGGCCAGAGGGGATATGAAGGGATTACCTACTGGGAGGCTGGGAACGGCTGGCCCTCAGCTATCAGCCAGGGTCTAGTGCAACTGTGATGCAGCTTGACTTTCAGTAGGAAGACAGACCATCTCAGCATGGTGTTGCAAGCAGAACCCAGCCCTATAAGGAAGAGGTGGGGATTGGATAAGGTGGGGTCCCTGTTCAAGCTCAGGATTCAGATACAGACATGACATTACCAGAAGGGGGACACTGTAGGAATGGGAGAAAATCACAGGTTGGGTTCCCCAGCAAGTAGATTCTGAGATGCAGATCACTATGCAGGAGATTTATACGGTAATGCTCTTGGGATCCTCTTTGGAAGGAAAAGATGGCAAGTGAGATTAAGCAGAGAGAGAAGTTACCTGAGGTGGTTCCCCAACAAAGCCTTCGCTGACCCCATTGGGAACTTGAGAGAACCCTTCAGAATTGTCCTGAAGCGGGGGAGGCCTGTGTCAGGGGGTCAGGCCTTGATATCCTCTCCCCCCCACCCCCCCATCCCCCACTGAGCAGTCATTGGATTGGGCTGCATTGGAAGAAGGTATGACTTTGGGTCAGGATTTTTCTTTAAGAGAAGTGAGTCTCAAAGATGGTTAACAGCTGAGGGCCATCTTCTGGCTGTGCTCCCAGAAGCTGGGGAAAGAAGTCCTTCCTTCCCGAAAGGGGATCTGGGGAACACATTACAATATCCCCCACAGCATTATGACTTGGGGGGACATGAGTGCCCAATGGCCATGGATGATAGGACTGGGACATTAGAACTTTGATCAAATAAAAGGGAAGACTTGATATTGTATTCAATCCCACTGGATTGACCTTGATGGGAGGGCAGGCAGAGTGAGGGAGGAGTAGAAAAGACTGCATACATCTCCTCTATGAACCCAATTGCTCTGGACCTTGGTGCAAAGGGATGGGGTGGGAGGCAGTGGTGGCTAAGTCGAATTAGGTTAGGGCATCAGTGAACCTGGCTATGAAAAGCTGAGGAAACAGTGATAAGGAAATAAAAAGACCCCTGTGGATATCTGTGGGACCTTTCTACCTGTCATTTTAGCAAATCTTATACACCTGACCCTGAGGCTTACAATGTCTTAAAAATGCTCAGTCAAATCTATTCATTCTATGCAAACATGCAATATTAATTTTAAGAAGTATTTGTCGAGACATTGATGTAATTTTGTCCTATAAGCCTAAATTAATATTCCTTATTGTGAGATTATCAGTGTGCATTTCCAGCCATTTGTTGTTTTAAGAACAGGGCAGGGTATATATATATATTTTTTATTTATTAATTTATTTTTAGAGAGAATTGTCCTCTCTCTGCACAGCTCAAAGTGGTCTTTGATTTAATCCCACGTGGAGGATAGGAAGGAGGGAAAAATGGTTTCGCTTGAATCCAAGAATAGAACGTTCTTACACCAAAAAAACTTTCCACTTATAAAATGAAGTGAGTAAGCCATGGGGAACTCATCCGAGAGCATGTTTCAATGTCAGCATTTAATGTGTCACAACATTTGGCTCGTCGTGGCAAATTGTGAGATTTTTCTAATTCCTCAAGTGTCATTAAATAGCTGTTGTATCTTTTCTAAATAATATTAACTCTGCCCCGTCTCCAATTAGGACTGTCTCGGTTTCAATAGCCTGAATTTTCGTCGCAATGGCTGCAATTTCGATTTGGGATCCTTTCACAGATTATGGGTGTCCCCTTCTCATGTGGGGGTGTGACTCCGCATGAAATTGGTCCTGAGTCTGCCATTCGTGAAAAGGCTCAGCTGCAGCGGCATATGGACAACATACTCCCCAAACAGGGTTATTTCATAATTGCACCGACTGTGTCCAAGAAGAGAGAACACATTCAAATTCCCTGTAATTCAAATCGTTTGTTCGCAGAACCTTCCATCCTGAGCTGGGGAGCATCCGTGTCCTTGAGAGATTGTTGTCTTCCAAAGTATCCACGTTCACCTGGACTGAAAGACCTGCTCTAGACTCGGTACCCCTTCGCAGGGAAGGTGGAGGAAGAGAGCCTTCTCCGGTGAGGATGATGAAATGCTGCCCCAGGTTGGGTGCAGGCTGTGTCCTTGTGCTCAGATTTCTGTTGTTCATCCAAACGTTCCCACTGGTCCCTCCAGAGCTTCGGTGTGCGACAATCATCAGTTCCTTGTTTGGCTTTTTCCTGCCCTTGGATGGAAGCAGGGTATGGCCGGAGACGGTGTGACTCAGAGACACCTGAGGACTTGGGAGCTGAAGAGTACTATGTCTGCAGCTCACTGCTGGCGCGTTACTAGCCTTAAGCAAGTTATTTAGCTTCTCTGAATGTCAGGTTCCTTGTTTGTAATATGATCAGGCCTGTGTACACATGTACACACACATACCCGCATCCTGCTTGGTGTGTACAAGATAGCACATCTAAAATGCTCGGCGTATTAGCTGGCCCACAGTAGACACTTAATTCATGGAAGTTATTATTGTTAGCTATTACTTAAGTCTACAAAAAGGTTTTTCAGTATAATCCAAATCCCCCAACGCTTATCTTATGCCCAATCTGGCGGCAAAAATGGCTTGCTGACAGCATCCATCTTTCTATTCACAAGTCACATGAAATATATGGCCTTTTTCCTAATGGGTTCCCAAAGGTCTGCTGGGTTTCCTGGCAACGAGACAGCAATTCAAGCTGGTCCAGGTACGGACAAAGTTGTGCCAATAGCCACATTCCATGCATAGAACGCTCTCCAACTGGGCCATACATGGGGCAGCTGTTTGTGCCAGCCTCTTGGGCCTGGCTTACCAGGAAGCTGCATAAAGCGTTTTGAACATGAGGTTATTTATGGCATAACCCACCGTGACTTTGGCCTAGCTCTTGCTCTTGTTTCTTAAATGATAGTATTAGCGCTGTAGTGATGGAGGAAACTGAATTCCACAGACAAACGTTGCCGGGTGCAGGCTTACCCACGCAGGAGTCCTGGACCTTGTCAGTTATCGTCAGCTCCATAATTCCAGGCTCCGGGTGGCAGTAACTGCTCTAAGTGAAGACAGAACATAGCACATTGGCGATGGCTAGACAGAGAGCAACAGTTTGAGTTTTGGGTAGTTTTGAATTTGCACAATCTGTCGGCAGAATACTCTGATGGTGGTTATAATTTTAGAAGTAAAGTTAAAAGAAAATACATGTAAAAGAGTACCTATGAGTATTTCCAATTTCTGCCTCTTTGCCCTTCATCTGAAGCAGCTTAGGTGGGGGGATGGGCTTTTATTCTTAGCTTTTTCTAATTTTCAAGTCAAATAACATGTTGGAACCACACTTCAAATGTGATGGATTTTGCAGATAGTTTTCTGATCCAAGTTCTCCTCATCCCTAGTCAATCCAGTGTCTTTTTGTGGTGGGAAAAGGGAAAGAGGGGTATACACTTTGGCATTGGTTTTAGAAGAAAGGGCCCATAGGAGAGGTGTGAACTTTTACAATTTTGCTTTTGCTCCAAGTTCGTAGACCCTATGAACCAACTGAGAAAGGAGGCCCACAATGGGCCCAGTGGGACTTAAATATTTTGTTAAGGCCATGTCAGTGTGAACAGTCATCTGCTTAATCAGAGAACTTAGTTCCAGTGATGGAGGGATGCCAGGAGAGGGGTATGACTTGGGGTTGTGACCATGTCCTTCCTTACTCTAATGCCTGTGTTTGCACCCTATTCAGTCATTCATTCAATCAGAGGAATATTTGTTCAAATATTTATTCCCCTTCAGCTCTGTGACCCACACTGTGCTAAACACTAGAGAGATAACTGTGATTTTTGTTTCCTCTCTGGTAACTACGGAAAAGTGACTGTGATGTCTGCTGAAAAATCATCAAGTCTTATTTTATTTGTAGGTGAATTACTTAATGAGGTTACTGATGTCTATTCTAGTTACGGTCTCTTAAGTAATAGACTGGATGTCATACAAAGTCAACACTTTGAATTTTCCCTGTGGACCCAGGCATTTGTCCGTCATTAGTTGATGCAGGACAAGGTACTGACTTCCAGAATCACAAAGGGGAAAGTTAACTTCAAGGAAATCAATCTATATCCACGCCTATATCTATATGTATATCGGTATCTATTTAAAGATAGTTTGTTGTTTTCTCATCTGACACCTTCCAAAGTGTTCCATTTTGTGGTATCTCTGAAATGGAGGAGAGTGGCCACTTGTGGAGAGTAAACTATGTGAGTAGATGCAGTGTTATCACTTGCTGGTTGGCACATGTTGCTTCTCCTCTTGTTTACAGTCCTTGGGAAAGCATCCTTCCTCCATTTTTATCATGTGATGTGGGTGGAATTTAACTCCCTTAAAATTTCACAGGAGAGTCGTAATTTGCTTAAGCCAGTACTAGGATCTGTTTCCTCTGGCTACATATTTGTTCAGGGAAAGGCCATGATTCCAATAATATTTACTGAGGTAGAAGAAAACTTTTGCTAGGGGTTCTGGAAAGAGATCTTCTTTTCCCCCCCTCTCTTCCATGGAATCTACTAGATTGCATGGGGAGAGGACATAAAAATGGAGACAGACATTTGTTTTGTGATCCCAGAGAGAGTTCTCGGCTTCGGGGTTGAGGCAGGGAGAAGAGGGCATGGTGGGGAGCTTGAGGATAAAGCCAAACTGCGGGAGGAATAGCAGAGATATGGAGAGAAGCCAGGTCATTGGTGAAAATGTTTGAGCTGCTAGATCCAACATTACCTGAAGTCAGCCAAATCTCTGGACTTTCCAGTCACATGAACTGACACATTCCTCTTTTTTGCTTGAGTCAGCTTGAGTTGGATTTTGTGTCAGTTATGACATAAAGAATCCTGATGGGTACCATGGATTTTGAGCTCTTCCTACATTGCTGTCAGATATTCTTATGTAGTGATAGAAGTGAAATTCCTTCCAAAGACACTCATAAGTGTCATCCAAAGGTGGACTGTTTACATCCATGCTCCAGCAAATGAAGAGCTAACTGTGGTAAGTGTCTGGAGTGGCAGGGAGAAGTGGGAACTAGCCTATGCATGAATGCAAAAGGCATTTCAGATTTTTTGGTATAACAATAACAATTTTCTGGAATAGTTTCCACTGTCCCGAATATTTTTATGAAACACATCTCCTAGAAGAACACTCCTCAGGCCATACAGTCACTCATATTAGGTTTTCCAATGTGCTCCGTGTTTTCTTTTTCCACTCAGAGGGATTTTTTCCTATTCAGGACACACATCCAGTGGTTACAGGTCCACACTGCTGGGTTGCATGAAAGAGGAAGAAAGAGGTTTGTGAAGGAGCCAGGAAGAAGGCAGGTTGCCTGCGCCAGAAACGGAGTGTCTTTCATGTTCTTTGATAACTGTGAGAGTTCCCTTTCCTATTCCTTTCTCCTCATCTATTAATGAGCTTGAACTACATCCTGGCCTTTAATCATTGATATCATTTCATATACACTTTTTTATTATCCTCATCTCTCTTTTGCTCCTATGAACATCTGCTTCCCAGACCCACTCTTTGGAATTGAGTATATACATGGCAGCTTTCCCCATCTCTGAGCCATGGAGCTAAATTTCCTATGCACCTTCAAGCATTAAATTGAAAATTAAGCTAAATGTACCATATTTTGTTATAATTGCAGTTTGGAAAAAAAGTCCTTGTTAATTAGGTATCCAAGAAAGTTATGTGGTCCATATGTTATGGAGGAATTTATAGTCCACAAGTAATAAAGTTTGGTAATAAAGGGATAGTGATGAGTGAAAGGGACAAATGTAAATTAACATCCCCCAAATAAATCAAAGTTTAGAAAACTGGACCATTCATGGCAACCACATGCAACTAGTTACAATTACGTTTTAAAGTGTCTGATGTTAGTTTCTTTAAAATAAAAAAAAACCCAAATAGGCATGATTTGAAGCTTAGTATTCTGGTATCATTTGATAGTCATAGGACTGCTGAGACTGCCATATTATAATCAAAAATTATTCAGATCGTTCTTCAGATTGGCATGGGTCTGAGTGATGATGGAAATTAATGAGTTTTACCCAGACAAGACCCCTTCCTTCAAGGAGTTTATCCTCTACAACTATCTATACTGGCCTGAGTTGATTGGGAATAATCTCTCTTCACTGACCAGAAGAGTGTTCTAGTTGATACTGACTGATGACTCACAGTGTGTTCCAAGGCCTTTTCTCTGGGTCAGGTCCAGCACTGAGCTCTTTACATGCATTACTTCTTTTCATCCTCACAGTCTTCAGAGGGGATTTACTACCCAAGATTTTTGTCAGTTGTAAATATGGAAAATACCAACTAGAAATGACTTAAGTGATCATGAATTGTCTCTATGAATAATGAATCTGAAGATAGCAGAACAGCTTCAAGATTGGTAAATTTATCACTTGACCCTGTCAGGAGTTTGGATTATTTCTGTCCTTTTGTTTGGGTGTTGGACTTTGTCTTTGGATTGGCTCCCTTCAGTGTCCCAAGATGGCTGCCACAATTTCAGGGATTGCATTCTCCATGTCAAGCCCCTGAGGGAGTAGAGGGAACTCACTTTTCCTTGCTTCTCATTTTATTTAGAGGCAGCTTCTTCTGTATTTTGTAGAAGACTATTGGTAGGTGGAGAATAGATGTTGAGTAGGCAACCCATCTGATCTACCATTGGTAGATGCTATCATTATCCTCACTTTACAGGTATTACAGATAGGGAACCTGAAACTGAGAAAGGTTGAGTAATATACCTAACATCTCTCTGCTAATAAGTGGTGAAGCTCGGGTTTCAGCTGAGGGAGTTGGTCTTTATAATAGATGTTCTTATCCACTGCACTAAACTGTTTGGCCATGGCAAATATCTTCCTAACTCTGAACAGGGACTTGGAGTCAGTTTAGATTAAAGAAATACACAAAAATTGGTTTTGATTTTTCTTGTCTTCATTCTTTGCATTAGAAGTGTTTTTATTTTCCTCCCCAGGGTCCTCTTCTGGATCATACACACTGATAGGAAAGTACCGGATTCTAGGAGAGTCTGTGGGAGGGGCAATGAACTTGGTCTTAGAGTGAGAGGTAGCTTTGCAGAGGATGTGAGTTATATTACCTCTACTGAGGTCTGGAGAGTGAGATAGGTTAGCCATATAAAATAAATGTCATGAGGATGTAATGCACAGGATGGTGACTACAGTTAATAATACTATATTGTTTATTTATTTATTTTCACTGCATTGTATATTTAAAAGTTGCTAAGAGAGCAGATTTTAAAAGTTATCATCAAAAGACATAAAACTCTGTAACTGGGTGGTGATGGATGTTTGCTAGATTTAATGTGATCATTTTGCAATCTATACACATATCAAATCATTATGTTGTGCACCTGAAACCAATATAATGGTATATGTCAATTATATCTCAATTAAAAGAAAAGAAAGATTAGCTAGGTGGAAAAGTGTGTGTGTGTGTGTGTGTGTGTGTGTGTGTGTGTGTGTGTGTGTAGGATAAAGTGTGTCAAGTAGAGGAAGCACCATATGAAAGTGGAGAATGGGGTGCAGTTGGAAAACTGAAAATAGTTCAGAATAATCTAGCTCAAGTACAAAGTGTAGTATAGTTGAGAGATAAGATTCTAGAGGTAAAAGGAAGTGAAGCCTTAAAGATAATTAAGCACATGAAGGAGTTTGAACTGTATCCTGAGATCAGTGGAGAGTGGATAAGAATTTTTAGAAGAGGGGTGCCTGGATAGTGTAGTTGGCTAAGTGTCTGACTTTGGCTCAGGTCATGATCTCATGTTTCTTGAGTCTGAGCCCCATGTCAGGCTCTCCAGTCTCAGCACAGAGCCTGCTTCAGATCCCCTGTCTCTGCCCCTCACCTGCATGCACATGTGCATGCACTCTCTCTCAAAAAATAAATAAACATTAAAATAATATTTTCAAATTAAAAAAAAGAATTTTTAGGAGAAGAGGGACTTGATCAGAATAAAATTTTGGCAATTTCTCTCTGGCTGCAGTTCACAGAGTGGATTTCTGCAGTATTAAGGTTGTGCTTATAAGTTCAAGTTAAGTGGAAGGGGAAGGCCACTATCTGGGTATTCAAGAGGTCCCCTCGTGGCATTGCCTGGAGCCTCCCTGTGGCGACTTAGCTGACTCATCAACCATTCCCAATGCTTTTCTCCTTTGTCCAGATCCCACTTCAGAGATGGAAAAATCCAGATAGTTGCTTTCCCAGCCATTCATATAGGGGTGGTCATGTAACCCAGTTTGGCTCTGGGTTTCTCGGAATAAATTTAATTTATTTTTTAAAAAGGTTTATTTATTTAAGTAGTCTTTATACCCAACCTGAGGCTCAAACTCATGACCCCAAGATCAAGAGAGTTAAACACTCTTTCAGATGAGCCAGTCAGGTGCCCCTTACCTTTTTGGTAATAGGAGAAATGTACTAGGAGGTCACCTGATGCCTGAGCTATCTTTTGGCCCTCAAGTAGCATACATACCTGAGAATGAATGCTTCCAAGAAGCAGAGGGATGGAAGGGGCCTGCATCCCTGATGATACCCCAAATTCTCCACACCAGTGGGACCTGGCTACCTCCAAATGTATTGTGCAGCAAGCAATAAATATGCCTCTGGTTTAGGTTGGTATGGTTTAGTGTTGGTGACCTCTTCTATTACCCACAATAGAAAGCATCCCTAGAAAAGTGCATTAATCCAGTACAAGAAATCTTCAATTCTCAATTTTACTTTGACTGCATATATATACTGTTTGAATCCTTCAAGCAATATGGTGCGCTTCTTACCCTGGCAGGTTGGAGGAGAGAGCTCTGTGAAGCTTCTACTCCATTTGGGATAAAATGGGCATGTGCAATGCAATACCTACTCTGTCCAGCACAGAGAAGGACTGGTGAATTCCTTCAGCCATGGCTCCATTTCTTGCTGTCCAAAATTGCCATGACATTGGAATCAAATCTATTTGGCCTGTGACTGGATCTGAGGCACCAAAAGTAAGGAAGATCATGGCAATTTAAAAAAAAAAGACCTTGAAGTTGTAATAAGGCTTCATGTTTGAAGAAAAATATTAAACATGCTTTTCCTTCAAGCAATTTATGTTAATGGGAAAGCATCCTAAAGAAAAATTAAACACAGCAGTGGGGCATGTTATATTTTTCTCAGACACGGTACTCTTATAGGAATTCTAATGAAATATATACCCATAAAAGTGCTTTCCCCGCCTCCTGCCCCCACCACTTAAACATGGCCGACAGTAGTCACATGCATAGCATACCCAAGCCAGCAGCCACTGATTAATGTGTCGTCTGAGGTCTGCCATCACCTGACAGGATAAAGCTAATCCGAATTGACTACATGCCACGTTTTTGTGACATGGAGCCCTGGAAATGTACAGGAATAATTAATTGGAAATGTAATAGAGGAAGCTCTTTCTGAGCATGGGCTGTCACAGAGCACAACACCTGATATGGCTTCCCTGAGCACCAAGCCAACTGCAATAACACTTTTTATGCTACTTTCTGAAGAAATGGGTGACTCAAGTCGTCCATCAGTGCAATTCGCTCTGAAGAGAGCATGACAGCTGTGGCAGGTACAAAACAGAGGTGCCTTGTTCCGCTGAGTGACACTAATTACGGGTAAGGGCTTTGTAAACACGCCTCTCTGTTCAAGGGAAGTGAGCAACATATAGTAAAGCACTAGCATAACCAAAATGATGTCTATAAATAAATAAAAAATAACAGCACTTTTCTAATTGAATGCAGATAGGTAAATAAATCAGGGGGCACTTAAAGCTGTTTCAGATACAATGAGTCATTTTCTGCTCCTTGACAAAGTGAAAAGGCAATTGGCTGTTGGAGTTTACCCAGATGTGGCATGCTGGAAAGAAGGCTTTCCACCTATACAGTTGCTATCTCAATGGAAAGTGTGTATATATAACACACACACGTGAGCCTACATGGGTTTGTGAGCAAGGCTCTCAGCTTAGCCATAGGTTTTATTTTATGACATCATTTTAGACAGTAGTTTGGCACTCTGACATTTAACTAGAGAAGGAGTTAAGCATGGTGCCTATACACCCAGGCTGGCCTACTGTGTGTGAGCTGACCTAGAGCACAGATGAACTCATGGCCCATCAGTAGGCTTTGGGGTTAACCTAAGAGTCTACACTCAGCTGTTGTACTGATTAGGCTTGCATTCAGCTGGAAGTGAGAAAAAAACCCAAAATAACAGCCTGGACAAGATAGAATTTCCCTTCTATCTCCTATAAAAGTACAAGTAGTTGGCTCAGGCAGCTACATTGCTCACAGGGTCAGGGGCCAGGCTTTCTCGATTGTGCTCTTCACCTTGGATGGCCCACACTCACCACGGTGAGTGCTGTGTTTCAGTGATAGGATGGAGAAGACATGAAAAGGGTGCCCCGTCACTGCCTCTTAGTTGGGTTCCTGAAAGCTGCCGCATGACGCTTCTCACTGGCCAGAGCTAAGTCACATGGCCATTCCTGGCCGCAAGGGGCTGATGACATGTGTCTATTCCTGGAGGTAAAGAATGTTCTTACCGTAGAAAGGGAGCTTAGATACTGAGAGGACTACCACCAAGCCTTAATACTTGTTCTTACTGAGGAAGAAAGCTGTTTTGCAGCCTGCAATGAGACAAAACCCCCTCAGGCCCTGGACCATCCCGCTCCTCATTCTTCTTTCTCTAAATCCCTCACTAAAACCGCAGAGAAACTTGACGTAGGCCAGAAAGCAAGTCCCAAATGGAAGAATATTTCTTACTCTCCAGGGAGGGTTCTTTCTTCCTAAATCTCACTGCCGATGTCCAAATTCCATGACACATCTTTCTTCAGCATGAGTCTAGATTCTTGCTTGAAAAGCAACTTCTTCTAGAAATCACTTTCAAATGTCTCTCCTTTTTTTTTTCACTTGGATTTGAATGTGTTTCTGAGTTTCCAACTTGAGAGCAGAAGTCTTTACTAGGAGAAAAATGAAGTTGAGACTCCCCATCTAATTTGTTGGAGATGAAGGTGAATATGGTAAATCAGGCATTTCAGTATTTGTAGGAAGTATTGAGGATTTTGCTGTTAAGAATTCTATTAGCTTGGATTAAAGAAATTGCTCTTTCCCCTCTTGGGATCTTGTTTTATCTAAGCAATTAAAAAAATAAAGAAAAAATATTACCCCATATACTTCTTTTCACTTCCTGCTAAATCTTCCTCTCTCTAGCTTAGAGGTATTCTGACTTCATGAGCATGAATGTATATCAGTTAGAAAATACCATTGGAGGGCATGGAGTGGATGTACTGGAATTGTTTTGTGTAGGAGAGAACTAAGTATTAAATACAGCTTTGTGCCAGGAGCTCATTGTGGAAGCAATTGCTTGGAATAGCATTTAGTGCCACTCTGTCCAAGTCAGAGCTTTCATTGAAGAATTCTCGGAAATGGCTGTGGCTCATGGAAGGAAGAAAAGATCCCCAAAGGTAAAGGAGAGGGCATTTGGGGTAGTTATGAGCTGAGCAGGGTGGGGAAGCAGAATTTACACTCCTGTCACTGCATTCAGTATATGCTGATTGACAGCAGAGGGTGAAGCCAACATGGAGGGAAGTGCCTGGTTCTTGGGTTCTATAGTGAAGGAGCTGATAGCCTTTATTGAGCACCTATTGGATGTCACTCTTTCTTTTAGATGTCTTGTATGCACACCTTTATTTAGTCCTTACAACGACCCTGGGCAACAAATACAGTTATCTAGTCTTACAGATGAAGGAACTGAGACCAAAAGAAATTGAAGCCTGAGAGTCAAAGCTGGTGCTTGAATATGGTCTGTTAATCTCACGGACCATTGACCTTACCACACTGGGTTAGGACGGAAGGCGGAAGGCGGGAAGGAAGAGCTGGTATCTGGTTTCACCTGGGACTTCTACTCATACTACCTTCATATCTAACGCTCCTCACTCCCACACAACACACACCCCTCACCAGGGAGGGGGGCTGTGTCTCCAGGACTTGACATGGCCCCTCGTATCTGGGTAGGCCAGTGATGAGGAGGATTTTTAGTGGTTCCTGGATATCACTGCTGGTCACCACTTCCAGCAGTTGGGACAAGGCTTGGGAGCTCCAGTGGTTAACCACGCATGTTGTTTTCTTTTTAGGCATTGTCTTGGTTTCTAATTAGCCAGGAGGTTTGTTTTGCTTTTTAAGTCACGAACATCCCAGCTGTGAAAGTCTTTCTTTCCCAAACATCTGCAGCCATTCTGCCTTGGGCCGTGAACTCATCTGATCTCTTACTTCAAGCTGCCTCACATTTGACCTGGTCTTGGCCAGGAGACCTTCAATGAAAGACTAAGTGGTAAACTGGTATTTGTGAGTCAGTCCTCCCTCTGAGTCAGAAATAAAACAATGCCTCAGCATGCTAGAGGAAGGATGGGACCTTTCTGTGGTGAAACCCTAAGGGCTCCTAGTTCTCAGATGCAAAGCAACTTGTGATGTATATGGGGAGGGGGCTGATCTGGTGATTTTTCCTTTCTTCCCTCCCTTCGTCTTTCCTTTCTTTTCTTCCTTTATTCTATTTGACTTTTGACTTCTTTCAAAGTAATAAAACTAGTGAAACGTAATCATTCAAGTAATTTCTATTTCTGCTTAACGCTTTGATCAAGAAACTCATTCTTATCATTATTCCTATTGTTTAAAGTAAAACTGGCAGAGTGGAAAAAATACTGGGTTGGAATCAAAGCAAAAGCAAACAAAACAAAACAGAAAACCCAAACCAACCAAAACCCGAACAAACTAAAAGCTAAGCAGACCAAAACGAGGTTTTTGAGTGGTGGCTTGACATACTGAGGCTTGAGAGGTCTTAGGTAAGGGACAGACTCTGTGAGGCTCTGTTTCCTCAAAGGAAAACAACTAAACTTGCCTTCCCTCCCCAACAAGAGTGTTATCAGACACTAGTGAAAAAGTGTGAAAGTGCTCTCTAGACTGGAGTGTGTATCACAAACATGGCTCTTAGGTTGGGTTCTGGTTTCAGACAGGTTTGAGAGCAGTCCCTAAGTGGTATGATTTTATCTCCGTGATTCTTAACGGGGTGCCATGTTGTCCTGCCCTGGGGATATTTGGCAATATCTGAGGACAGTTTTGATACAACTGACAGAGTTGTGAGAGGTAGGGTGCTAGGAGCATCTAGAGTGTAGAGGCTGGAAATGCTGTTGGACATCCTACAATACACAGAATAGCCCCATACAGTGAAATAATTATCTGACTCCAGTGCCAATAGTGCTGAGGTTTAAAAAAAAATCCTGCTTTATTTTAAACTCAGTGTTATTCAGCTTGAGGTAAAACAGAAATAATTGCAATAGTATTGATTGCATGGAGTTGTCATGTAGGTAGAATAAAGTAATGCAACTAAATCATAGCCCAGTGTCTGCCGTATGTTAAGGTTCATGGAAGCCAACCTATGCTCAGTGTTTCTACAGCTGCTTTCCCCAGAATCTTTATTACTTGTTTGCAATCCTTAATTATCAACCCTACCTAAACTTATATAAGTAAATATTCATATAGTTTTGGCTGCCGACTATCCATGTCCCCTCTTCAAGAGTATACCAGTTTCCTTTTTGAGAATTTCTTTTAACTTAAATCCACACATCTCTGTTTAGGGAAGTGAATGAAAGGGGCCATGTCTTTCCTTTCCCCTCCCTTGAGCAGCTAGGGAGTGGTCATGTGACCTGACCTTGGCCAATGGAACAGTCTCTTTCGGGACATTGAACCTTGAGTATAAGAAGTGAAGAAAGCATGCAGCCGCTTGCTGATCTTAGGGTCCCTGCTGCTATGGGCATGTCTACTTCACCAGTCCACAGAGCCCTTTGGTTCCTATCTTTTCAGTGCCTGTTCTGCAGCCTCTGGGGGGAGTTAGTAGTAGGTTCCCACAGCCTTCCAGTACATTTCCAGAGTTGGTTCTGTTGGATCAGCCAAACCCACCAATAAGCCAATGAAGAGAGCCATAGGACTGTAGGTACCATGTCTGCTGGGAGAGAAGATGGGGATGGAGGCATGGATATGTAGCCTCGATGGTAACAAAAACAGGGAAGATCTTCTCATTGGATTTTTTCCCAGGGGCACTGCAGCAATATTCAGTTCTGAGTACTAGAGCTCCCATTCTTTATCAAAGTAAAAGCTGAATCTTCCTCCTTCAGCCAAGTCCTCATCAATAAACATAAATTAGCAAAGTGCTTTAGTTCTGTCCTGCAGTGAACCCTTTACATTTGGTTAATAGAATTGGGCAGCAGTATGACTTAAAATATTGATTTAAGCAAATTCTCAGAAGTACATGGTATATTTATTGTAAAATACACTTTTGAAGCTATCCTTTCTTCCCTCCCCACTTCCTCTTTCATGTTTGCCAGACCCTATTTTAATATCTGTATAGAATAGAAATTTATATTCTGTTTCCATTTGGGAATAGTTCAGTCAAGCAGTGACACTGGCCAGTGAGCAATTAACACATTCACTAACTGTTGTTTTTAGTTTTTGGTTTTAGGTTGTTTCTCTGGACCAGAAGTGTGGCTGTTTGAAAAAAAATTCTGATGAGCTTCACTTTCTGTTTGGAAATAATAGCTTAAAACCAAACCACATTTGTTTGGTGGCTTAAAGTTTGTCAGGCATTTTTAAATTTACAAAGAATATTGTGCATAGTATTTTCTCATAAATATAACCTGTGAAATTCAAATGTGTGAGGAATCTAAGCAACTTTTATTTTCTAGGGGTACAAAAGAACAGTCTTTGAAACAGAAAACTCAGAGTTGCAATTCTTGAGTTTTTCAGTTATCCTCAGTAAGTAGCACTAACAGTTATTCCTAGTGCACGTTGTATAGCATGAGCCATAATTAATATGGATTTGTAAAGTCAAAGTATGTATTTATACATGCCCATGGTGGTAGTTATCATTTGCGTGGTCACTGAGTAGAGGCATAAAAAAGAAAACTGAATAGGGGTGCCTGGGTGGCTCAGTTGGTTAAGCCCCTGATTTGTGAGTTCAGGTTCCATGTTGGGCTCCGCCTAGGGCATGAAGCCTACTTAAAAACAAATAAAAAACACTGAATAAACGAGTGTTGCAAATATTTTTTTAAAACTTTATTTATTATTTATTTATTTAGAGACAGCATGAGTCGGAGAGAGGCATAGAGAGGGTGAGAAAGGGAGAATCCCAAGCAGGCTCTGCATTGTCAGCACAGAAACCAATGTGGGGCTTGGATTCAGGAACTGTGAGATCATGACCTGAGCCGAGATCAAGAGTTGGATGTCTAACTGAATGAGCCACTGGGCACCCCACAAATGTATATATTTTTTAATTAAAAAAATTTTTAATGTTTATTTTTGAGAGAGAGACAGAGAGTGTGAACAGGGGAGGGGCAGAGAGAGCAGGAAACACAGAATCTGAGGCAAGCTCTATTCTCCGAGCTGTCAGTACAGAGCCTGAGAGGCTCTGTAAAGAGGAAAAGTGTCTGGGACGCATCTAGCTTAATTGATAGAGCAGGTGACTTTTGATCTCAGGATTTTAAGTTCGAGTCCCATGTTGGGTGTAGAGATTACTTAAAAAAAATCTTAAAAAAAATAAAAGAGGAAATATGTCATGAATGACATCTCTGGAGTAGTCACATATTTCAGAGGAAGTTCTAGGACCAGAGAAACATGATCTTTTCCATTACTGTGACATCATGAAGACCTCTTACTCTTTCCATTTCTCTCTCCCATTTTCCCTCTCCCAATATGGCAAAAAGTAGATATTTTGGTCTTGGGACATGAAGAAGGCCGACACATAATTTTCCTTTGATCAACTTGGATTCAGTTTAAGGAAGTTGGCTAGTGAGCTAAGTTTGGGCTACTGAGCCCAAAAGGTGTGTGAAGTGTCTTCACCAGAGACACTTGAGCCCTATGGCTGTGAAATGTATTCTCCCCTTGCTGAACTCTGTCCATTCTTTGAAGCCCATCCCAAGTAGCCTCTCTTCCACAGCATCTTTTCTGATCCTCCAATTAGCTTTGGTCTCATCTACAAGAGAATGAGTTTGGACTTCTCTTATGGAATTTATGGTGGGTCTGAACCCCTATTAACAGTTATTCCCAGTTTACGTTGTATAAGTACCTCAAGAGTCATACTTATTTTTTATCTTCTCTAGTCTCCATATAAGGGATCCCATAAAGTAGCACTGTAACATCAAAGGAGCACAGACTTTGGAGGCCAGTAGAGCAGGATTTGGTCCTGATTTCCCACTACCTGACCATGTAATCCCAGAATGCTACTTAATGTCTCCGATGCCCCTTTTCTCATCTGTGAAATGGAGGGCATAATGCTGATCAGGCAGGATTTGAGGTCAGGTGTTGTGGTCTCAGATATTAGTTTCTTCTTTTATATTCCTATGATATGCATTATTTCTGAGTTAATTGAATTAGCATACCCAAAAAAGGTTTTGAATCCATATTTAGAAGAACAGAGTTAGTAGTAAAGGCATATTCTAGTTAACAACTATGAACCAAATTAGGCTTAGAACTAAAGTTGAGGTTAGTTGAAATAGAAAAGTAAAAATCTATCAAATTGCTTGCTTCTTTAAAATTTGCTCTCAGTCTCATCTGTGAATGGTTTAATGTTTGGTATTTTCAGTTTGTCTCATAATGAATTTATGTGTCCTCAACTGGATATTAAAATCTTTGTTGGAAAATGCTGAAGCTTGAAGCAGAAAGATTCTGGAATATAAGAAAAAAAATGCCAGCCTCAGATCACATTACTGTGGTATCTCTGTTCCCTGGTGGTAGCATATGCAAATTGGAGGAATAGTAAGAAATAAACCCAATCCTTTGAGGATGAGTTATAAAGAGACAGTTCACAAGTATAGTTTCTCTTTGACCAATTCTCCTACATCTATTGCTTTTCCTATTAGTGAAAAATGAAGAGGCTGAATGTATACTCACCCACTAATCTTCTAGCTAAATCCTCTGGATTTTTTATTTATCATTTATCATTATCATTATCATTATTATTATTATTATTATTATTATTATTTTAGAGAGAATGTGAGTGAGTGGGAGAGAGAGCAGAGGGAGAGAGAGAGAGAGAGAATCCCAAGTAGGCTCCATGTTGAGTGCAGAGCCCTAGGTGAGGCCCCATTCCATGACTTTGGGATCATGACCTGAGTTGAAATTAAGAGTCGGATGCTCAACCAACTGTGCCACCCAGATGCCCCTAAATCCTCTGGATTTTAGAATGCTCTGATGGCCCATCTTGCCCATAGGGTAAATTCCATCATAACTGACATCACTAGCAGAAGCAGAAGTCTCCTGGGCCACCCATGATCATCTAGACTCCCTCCTGTGTCTTTCCATTTCCACATTCACACTCTCAGTCTGTCATCAGCAAACTCCGTTGAAGCTTCAACCTCTTCTGTGAATTGCTCTTGATCCTCTTGGTCCACCTATAGTTCCCTCCCTGACATTTGTCCTAGGTGGTGGCTGCTTTTTCTCTCATGCTCCACATACCTCAAGGCATTAACATTGGATAGTTGTCCTCCTGGCTACCTATTACCTACTAGAAAGTATTTGTCTTTCTTATCTTTCAGAAAACCCTAGTCCTTTAAAACTTATAACATCCTACTATTCCACCCACTTTTCTCTCAGAATTTTCCTCTACCAGCCTCCCAGTTGTGTCCGTTTATTTATAAGATTGGTATCTGGTTCACTGCCTTCTTCATTCTGCCCTATTACTGTTCTTGGTGACTTCAACATCCATGTGAGTGATCCATCCAATACCCTGCGCTCACAACTGCTTAACTTTATCACCTCCAATTATTTTGCTTCCATTCCACTTCATCACCAATTCCCTTGATCAAACCAATAATTGTATCTCCTCTAAAATATTAGTTTGATGGGGTACATCGGAAGCCACATTGGTTGAGTGTCTGGCTCTTGATTTTGACTCAAGACATGATCCTAGGGTTGTGGGATAGAGCCCCACGTTGAACTCTGTGCTGAGTGTGGAGCCTGCTTGAGATTCTCTCTCTCTTTCCCTCTGCCCCCTCCCCTGCTTGCACATGTGCTCTTTCTCTATCTCTAAAAAACAAAATAATAAAATAAAATATTAGTTTGAACATTCTTCTCTTTGATACTTTCTATTCTTCGATTTCATTTATTCTATTATCTTCATTCCAATATTTTTTGATCTTATCATTTGACCCTATGTTTTTCACGATCCATCAACTGTATTATCTATAAACATAGTAGTACTGGCCTCCCTACCCACATCTGTGCCTTCTGTAATAATGGAAGATAAGTTCATGCTTCACTTGTACTTTGAATTCTACCCTTCACCTTTGCTTGTGAATTTACCTCGTCTCTCATGCATTATTGGTTTCTTCTCTACTTTCCACATCAGCATACAAATGTGTTCTAGTATCTTCTTTATCTACCTTTTCTTTTTTAAAATATTAAAAAAAAATTTTTAGAGAGAGAGCATGCAAGCAGGGGAGAGGATGGGGGTGAGTGGGTAGAGAGAGAGAGAGAGAGGGAGAGAGAGAGAGAGAATCTTAAGCAGGCTCCATGCTCAGATCAGTGCAGACCCCAACATGGAGCTAGATCCCACTACCCTGGGATCATGACCTGAGCTGAAATCAAGAATCAAATGCTTGGGGCACCTGGGTGGGTCAGTTGATTGAGCATCTGATTTCGGCTCACATCTTGCGGTTGGTAAGTTCAAGTCCCACATTGGGCTCACTGCTATCAGCAGAGCTCTCTTGGGATCCTCTGTCTTCCATTCTTTGCCCTTCCCCCACCTGTGCTCTCTCAAAAATAAAATAGAACATTAGGAATAAAGCGAGAGTTGGACACTCAATAGCCTGACCCACCCAAGCGCCCTTATCTACCTTCTCTTGCTCCCTCCTATCTCTCTAGTTATTACTCTCTTTCTCTGTTCCCCTTCACTGCAGAATTTATTGACAGTTGTCTTACTTGGGGGCCTCTACATTCTCACATCTCATTCTCTTATGCCAACTAGGTTTCTAGACCCTGTGCGGTACTGAAACTGCTCGAATCAAGGTGGTCAGTGACCTGCCTATTGCCATTCCAGTTGTATTCCCATTTTACCTCTCAGCAGCATTTGACAAATTAACCACTCTCCATTTGAAACCTTCCTTCTCTTGGCCTACATATGCTGTTTTCAAACACTTTTGTTCATATCGCCCCTAAAAAAATTTTGTAACATTTTGTAGACCCTTTTTAGAGATGACATCTATATTTTTCATCATTTGTTTAAATAGTGCAAGGGATAGAATTTTTAGTGTGTTATATATATTGACATCTTAAAATAAAAATGTTATATCACTCTTTTTTAATGTGCCCAGTGGAATCTAAACACAGTAGAAATGTGTTTCTTACCATCGACCATTTAGAAAATACACAGACTCCTTTAACAGTTTGACATTTTAATTTTACATTGTTCCTGTTTTGCCTTAAATTTATATTTTCATTCAACTTTCTGTACAAAATTTTTTCCCAGTATAATATATTTTGGGCTCTATACCAACTTCTCTGCACCTAAATTATGTATATAAATGGAAAATAAAGCCTTAAAATTTTTTATTACAATAAAGCTCTCCAAATTAAAACATTTATTTCAGATTCAGTTATCACTACATTTATTTAATTACTAATATACACTTGATAAAAGTATAATGTAGATACTGTATATTACAAATTTTGATGAGAAAGTATGAAACTAAAAATAAAATTTTATTATAAATAAATTCCTCTGAGTTGGCTAGAACTTATATTTTCTTGCCAATTAGTTTATATATCCATAGATACTACTATTTATTGTTATAGTAAGACAGAATTAGCATCAATTCTCTGCCTGTTGTTTTCTTTTTAAAAAGGATAAGCTTTGAGAAAACATATTTATATAAATCAGATAGAAATTTTGTTTTAGAAGATCTATTCAATTCTTTGAACTCCTGGTTTATACGCCAAAACTCCTAGAGTAATTTACCACAAAACAATGTTTTAATGATCCACCATTTCTCAACTCAATTAGGCTTTCTTCCAGTTTTGTGGGAAGCAAAACATTTGACATCACCTGACCTGGACAAGGCTTTGTTAGGTAGATATTGCAGTTATGAACTTCATCAAACTAACATCTATATTTCTAATTGTTTCTGTTTGTGCCCAGGGCATATTCACACTACTGGGCACATACTAGAGTAAGATTTGAGACAGAAGAAGATGGGAGACACGTATTGATGAAAGGCAATTGGCTTGGAAAACTTCTTACTTATACTAGGCACCATCTTAGGCAGTTAGGTTTCTGCAGAGTGGATGTGAAGTTGAGAATCTAGGAATCAATTTCCTTGGAACTGTTTGTGCCTGCATCTTCCTTGGAAAATCTTTGCATATTCTAAAAACCTCTGCTTTCCTCTTAACTCAAGAGCCTTGCCTTTGTAGTGCCTTAGCTAGCCATTCCTTCTCTGCTTACCTCTAGATATTGAGTCCCTGGACATAATTCCTGGGCCCCTTCATTCCCCTTTTTGGTCATCTCCTCCTTAGGTGGTGATCTTAGTCCTGTTGCTTCAAATATTGTCCATAAGCTGAGGCTCCCAGATTTCTGTCTTTCACTATGACCTCTCTCTACAAGCCCAGATTCATACATCTAGCTTCTGACTTGATTTTGTTTGTGTAAATGTTTAATTGGTGTGCCACATGATGATGTCTAAAGATGAATTCATGATTTTCTAGCACTATTTCTCGCTAACCTATTTCTCTAAAACCTTCCAAACCTGAGAAAATGGCAACTCTAGTTGTTAAATCCAAAAACTTGGGAGTTATTCTTCAAAAATAAACTATTGGGACTTCATCAAGATTAAAAGCTTCAGCACAGTGAAGAGAATAATAAAAAAAATTAAAAGGCAGCCTACAGAATGGGAGAAGATACTTGTAAATGACATATTGGATAAAGGGTTAGTATCCAAAATCTGTAAAGAACTTTCCAAACTCAACATGCAAAACACAAATAATCCAGTTAAGGAAAGGGCAGAAAACATGAATAGACATTTTTCCAAAGAAGACATCCAGGTTCACAGACACAAGATAAGATGCTTAGCATCACTGATTATCAGAGAAATACAGATCAAAACCACAGTGAGATTTTAACTCCCACCTGTCAGAATCAACAACACAAGAAACAATAGGTGCTGGCAAGGATGCGGAAAAAGGGAAACCCTCTTGAATTGTTGGTGGGAATGCAAACTACTGCAGCCACTCTGGAAAAGAGTATGGAGTTTCCTCAGAGAGTTCAAAATAGAACTAGCCTACAATCTGGCAATAACACTACTAGGTATTTACCCAAAGGATAGAAAAATACAGATTCGAAGGGGTACATGCACCCTTATGTTTATAGCAGGATTACCAATAATAGCCAAATTATGGAGAGCCCAAATGCCCATTGACTGATGAATGGATAAAGAAGATCTCTCTCTCTCTCTCTCTCTCTCTCTCTCTCACACACACACACACACACACACACACACACACACACACACAAGGGAATTTTATTCAGCCATCAAAAAGAATGAAATCTTGCCATTTGCACAACATGGATGGAGCTAGAGTATGTATTATGCTAAGTGAAATGAGCCAGAGAAAGACAAATACCATATGATTTCACTCATATGTGCAATTTAAGAAACAAAACAGATGAACATATGGCAAGGGGGAAAAAGAAGGAGAGGGAAACAAGAGGCTCTTAAAGATAGAGAACATACAGAGGGTTGATGGAGGTGGGTGGGGGATGGGCTAGATGAGTGATGAGTACTAAGGAGAACACTTGGGATGAGCACTGGGTGCTGTATGTAAGCGATGAATCACCGAAGTCTATTCCTGAAACCAATATTGCACTGTATGTTAACTAACTAGAATTTAAATAAAAAATTGAAGGAAAAAAAGGAGTTATTCTTGACTTTTGTCTCTATCACTTTCTACAGCAAACCCTGTCAGTGCTACCTATAAAACACACCTCCAATCCACCCACTTCTCTTTGTCATCGTCACTACTTGCTCCAGAGACACCCTCCTCAGGGTATACCTGGAGGACTGTGCTATATCTTTGTTGGTCTCCCTGCTTCCCCTCTGTTACCCCCTATCCAAATGATCCACACTCCACAAGGTAGTCAAAGTGTCTTTCAAAAATGCCAATCAGATCATATTACTCTGTTGTCCACAACATTAGATGAAAAAGAGTCCCAATTCCTTATCTGGGTCTACAAGGGCTAAGTGGTCTAGACCTGCCAACCTTCCTGATCTCAGTTTCATGTCTGTGCTTCCCTTGCTTGCTGACCCCCAACCACACAGACCTTCTTATTCCTAAATACAGCAAGCGTCCGTCTCCCCCAGCCCCTCCCCTCCAAGGTCTTGCACTTACTGTGTTCTTAGTCTGGAATTTTCTTCCTTCAGACCATCTCATTGCTATCTAAGCTTTTCTCCTCAGACTCTGCCCACATAACATCTCCTTTTGGAGGCCTTCTCTGACTAATTTCTTTTTTATCCCATTATATGTTTTAAAATAGAACATATCCTATTAGATGGATTATTTCTGTGGTTATATAGCTAAGCTCCCTAGAAACAGAGATCTTTCCTGTCTTATCTAGTTCCTGTATCAATAGGGTGTGAAACATGTAGTAGGTGATCAGTATATATTTATTGAAGGGATACAGAAATTTCCATTGTGTTTGCTGTGGTTTTTGTTTTGTAGCTGTTGTTTGTTTTTAAGCATGTCTTAGTGGCATTTTGGGGGAAGAATAAGCTAGTGAGGCAGGCCTAGATAGTGCCAGCTGGCCATCTCACCATTGAGCATTGACTGAGAACTGGAGCTGATATTACAGAGTAGCAAACAATCATGGGTTTTAGAGTCAGATAAGGATTTACAAGGATTTAACCCCAGAACTGCCAATGTCCAGCCCTATGCCCTCCAAAAAAATCACATCATTCTTTATATTATCATTTTTTCCATTAAGAACTTGCAGAATTGCTCTAAGAATTGGAAATAATATAGGTGACAATCCCATAGTAGGCATTCAACTAATGATAGTTGTGGAATTATTGTCATTATCATTAAATTATTATTATCACCCAATCTAGTTCCCCTAGAGTCTCTTCTAATGGTCTGTCCAGTGGCCTGTGACAGACCGGGGGGTGGGGGTGGGCAGAAACAAGTCCCGCTCCTTTGCCTCAAGGCGGGGCACACTCTGGGGAGCCCCAGAACAGTGGGGGCAGTACTTCCGTATCTGCAAATCTACCTGCAACCCCCGACGCCACCTTTCCCCTTTCTGTGTCCTGATTCCTTCACTCCTTATCCGTTCCTCCTGCACGTGATGCCTCAATAAATGAGGTGTGCGTGAATCCCCACCCAGGCTCTGCTTCCGCAGAACCTGACTAGGGCGGTGGTTATCACCTTTTGTTCCTCTAGAAAATATTTACAGGGGTTGTAACACTGGTAACCCTGTAATGTCAAGTCATTAGTTATATTCATTTACTCACAGTAAGAGCCTTATTTAGAAGTGAGGATTATCATGATGTCTTTGCATTAGTGTAACAATGATTGGAGGACCAAGGAAGAAAGACTGGAAGCGGGGAGTCACTACATTTCTTATTTGAGGAATATGGGATGAGGCTTAGGAGCCGAAGTGCCAAGGCCTTACTGTCTTCCCACGACACCTAAGGTAGCGGTGGAACATGCCTCAGCAATATTGCGCCCAAGTGGCCACTGCCAGTCACAGCTGAGGCGTCGGGCTTGGGATGAAATACGCAACCTCTCTGCGCCATTTTTGTCAAATGCGAAAAAAGAACAAATAATACAGAGCTGTTGAGAGAAGTAAATGAAATCTTGTATGTGAAAGAGCTTGGCAATTATAAAACACAAAAGCAAGGAGTTTGAGGTATAAAAGGGAAATTCTGGTTAGTTCAGGAATTGGAAGGGAAGGCATTAAAGGAGATATTCACCACAAGTATGAGCCTCTTTATGCAGAAATGGGAGCCTCTTTATGCATTATGTTTTAAAGAAATGACTTTTGAAGAAAACGTATTTGTGTGTGTATATATGTATATATATATATATTTACAACAGCTCCAATGACGCTGAGAACTATTTAGAGAAGTTAAAGTAACAGTATTTCATAGGATTTATTAGCCATAAAAGTCCCCCAGAGCCACCACATAAGGTTTTAATTATTTAAATATTGTATTTGGCACCTCAAACATTGCCAAACCCAGAAATAAGAAAAATGGCAAACAGAGACATTTTTCTCATGGCAAAGAGAGACATTCTGTGCAGGAAGCAGCGATGAAAATGGGAACCCCAAAGTTTGAGGAACCCACAACTCGAAGGTAACTTAGACCCCTGGGAATGAGTTATTTCCTAGAGGGAAGGAAAGAAGCACTTCAAAAGAATTGGGACAAAGCCAAGAAGCAAAACATAAATGACAGGGGACAAAAATGAGAAGGCAGAGCAGAGGAAAGCAGGAACAGAAAGGTTAAGAAAGTGGCCAACTGTGATAGCTGGGGAAGCCAGGAGAGCCAAAGGGCCCTGTGGAGCCGCAAAACATTCAGAGAGAACAAAGTGGTGCTGGGAGGACATGCCTGAAGCTGGGACCTCTCCTCCCCTAGGACCACACCCTCCCTAGCGCCCCCCTGCAGATAGCACCTACCCTCTCCAGGTGCCACACAGGGAAATGACCTTAATTCTGTTTTTGTTAGAGAACACAGTAGGTTTCTGTTCCTACTTGTTCTCCGGGACTTGGTGTGCCCTTGCCAGGCTTTCCATCTCCAACATTCAGGACAAAGGCTGCTATTTCAAATGCCTGTTTGGTTTTCTAGATAGAATTGTGAGTTCTTCTGCACTTCTACAACTTGTCTCCTTATACTTGTCCTAGGACACCACTCTCATGTGTTTCTCCAGGATTCATCTGTGAGCTCTTTGAGGGCAGGCCACCTTCACAACCTCAGTGATTGTGACTTGGTCTGGCATACACACACTCTCCCAATAGTGGTCATTAACACCTGCTTAAGAAGCTAGGGAGAATCTTCTTCCAAAGCTGAACTCAGTACTTATATGGTTAACACACAAGATATTCCAAGGGCCCATGTTTCCACCTATTTTTGAGTGTGCCAGACTGTTCTGGGCAGTGACATGCATTTAAAGTTGGTAATAAAGATGATACTAATGGGTAACATCAAGTCACTCTTGGTCTGTGCCAGGAGCTGTGCTAAGTACCTTATGTATACTATTAGTTAATCCTTATAGCAAACTCTGATCTCAAGGAAGGCTGATCAATTATTTTATGATAGAGGCAGATAAATACATTACTAAGAAACAAATTGGAATACAACACAGCAGGTAATGTAAAAGCATGGAAACTAGGGACTGAGGGTGATTAACTTTGTTTCCATGCATTTGATGAGGCGTGACTAGGTAGTAATGGAGGTAACACTGTAACTTCAAAGTTATTTATTTCTCAAGGAGACAGATAGTTCAGATAGACTAGGAAAAGTCCTTCCTTGAGTGTTAGACTTGCAAAAAACAAAACAAAGCCCAGCAATATATTTTATCCCATTGAAAAGCAAAAGTCCTACATTACAATCTTATTATTTGGGAAGGATACATGAATTGCTCAAGGGTGCAAATATTATTTGTGATGCTCATATTTAACTGGGATGATAGCAGGTATTTTTATTCTTATGTCCCCTGTTTATTATAGATTGGAATTAGGAATAACACTAAAACTCCTTGAAGAAATCATTTTAATTGCCTGGTAATATGAGTATTTGTGTTAATTAAGGGGATATTTTGCACATAGCAAAAGAGAATTCTTTTGAGCTTTTTCTTTGGAAACACAACCTTACAAAGTGCCCTTTGTTGAATAAATGACTTTCTTGGTATCAAGCTACCATGCAACTATTTAAAAAATATATATTTAGGGATTTAATTTTGATCTTGAAATATAGAGATGCCTAGTGGAAAGCAGGTTCCAAATTAGCTAGAATGTGTGAGGTTGAGTCATGATGTACAAAGGACTGTGGTGAGGTGGGAAGGTGCTTATGTGGGTACAACACCCCAGCTCTACGTCCTGCTGGGTGATGGTAGGAAAGTCACTTTGGCTCTCTGAGCTTTGCTTTCATCACCTGTGAAACGCAAGATTGGAACTCTTACAGCCTTTTCTCTGCTACTAAGTCCTCGCCTAGGACCCTCCAGAATGGGACATTATGATAGCAGGAATCGGGCCCTCCTACAATAGTCAGGATAGTAGGAGAAAAGGGATGACTTCAGAGATTTCAGTAAGAAAGTTACTTTTTGTGATCTTGGAACTTTGAAGGGTATTGGAAATTGGTGTTTCTGAAAAAAAAAAGACATTGATGTTTCTAAAAATGATGCATATTATATTAAAATATGTACAGAAGTGATAAAATGTCAGAAAGCGATTTGCTCTGAGTGGTAGGGTCATTTAAACTTTTTTCTTAACACTTTTATGTATTTTCCAAACTTTCTGTAATGAATGCCTATCATATACATATACCTATTCGTATACATATATTCAGGAAAAAATAAAAGCATTTTTAGAAAAAGAACTGTCAGTAATGTTTCTAGAATGTCACCAATGAACCCAGCACTTGTATCTTACTTCGTGTATAGCTTTTTGGTTTTATAGACACTGAAATGACAGGCTGGGGAAGATCAGTATCTCAGGTGAAAAGCGTGAATTAGAGGTTCCGCTGGTCACTTGTCCAAGTCATATAGCTGATGAGAGACATGAGTGAGGCTTGAACTCAGAGAGTCGGCCTCCAGAGCCCATCTTCTTTCCTACCAACCAGGTGCACCAGACAGCAGTTGTGTGTGAATTACAAAAACCTTGGGACTAGGTCCTCAAACCCTGTTCACTTGTCCAATTTGGTTCCGACTGTGTGCCAATCCCAGTCGTGAGTGCAGACCATGAGGGCTGGGACTGTGGCTGGTTAACCACAAGCAAATGGTCTTCTTTGTGGATGGTTGTCCTTTTTGAACAGCACTTCCCTTTAGAGAAGTACCTTTATGTTCTTATCATAACTAAACAGTTAATTTTTGATTAATGAGCTTAATGAAGAACTGGAACTGAGGGTGAGCTGGTTGGCTGAGTACAAGTATTAAATGTGGGTGCTAGACACGTTTTAGGTGGGTTATTTCCAGACTGAGCTTCGCTCAGTGACACGATAATGGTCCCTCTTCAGCCTCCCATCAGAGCTCTAGCCAAGCATATGGATTGTTTCCATGGATAACCTAGGCTGGGTTCCATCATAGAAGGGGTAGGGGCACCTGCCACGTATTTGCATACAGATTGGCAAAATCATCTAAGGAGAGGCTGACTGGCCACTTTTCCCAGAATATCATGAAGTTGGCAGTTCAAACAACTTAGATTCCCAAACCTGACTGTTACAGCCTCAGAATGAGACTGGACTTTAGTATTATCTACCCCAGTCCCAACCCTATTCAGAAATGCATAAATAATCCTTGACATGTATTCTCCAGGTCTAAAATAGAACATATCCAATGACAGAGACCTTGTCACTCTGTAAGGGGACTTGTTCGATCTTTGCACAGTTCTGTTAGAAATCTGTCTGCCTCTAATATCTCTTAATTGGCTTTCTTCGCCCTGAGAAGTATAGAGCTGTGCTGCCCAGTATGGTGGATACTGGCCACATGCGGCTATGGGGACCCTAAAATGCATCTCGTCCTAATTGAAATGTACTGCAAATATAAAATTTATGTCAGATTTCAAAAACTCAGTATGAAAAAGTTTTACACTGATTACATGTTGAAATGATAGTTTTTCATCTGTTGGATTAAAAACAATATATTATTAAATTTAATTTCACCTGTTTCTTTTTACTTTCTTTACTTTCTTTTTAAGTGACATATGTGACAAGCATTACATTTCTACTGGATAGGGCTGCTATAGAGTATTATAAGTCTACATGCTCTTACAAATGGTAGCCCTCAGATTTTGGAACGCTGTTGTATTGTGTTTCTCCTATGTTTTTTAAGAGTAAATGTCTCAGATTTCTTCACATGGTCTTTATTTAACATAATTTCTAGATGCTTCACCATTGATTTTATTCCAGTTTTTCAGTCTCTACATTTAGCTGAATACTGTAAACTGAAGACTATAATTAAGATGTATCAAGCCCTTTGGACTGTTACCTGTATTGGTTTGTGTTAAAGCACAAGACTTGCTGTAGTTTTTATGGCGGCTTAGATATATCATTTAAGAGTCCTTAACTTGGGATCTGTGACCTCTGGTGGTCATTGACGCGCTCCAGCTGAAACTGTAAACAAAATTTTATGACTGGACATTTGTCTATGAGATAGTCTTTAGCTTTCACAGATTTTCCAAAGGACTCCGAGACCCACTAGATTGTACTGAGACTATAGTCGCTTAAAACTCTTTGGGATTTTTTCTCACAAAACTATTTTTAATCTCAATCTCCTCTACTCCCCTGTTTTTGCATTTGATTTTTTAAAATGGATAATTTTACATTTATCCTTATTAAGTTTGTTCTTAGCCTGTTGTTTTAGTTTGTGAAGACTATTTGCCTCTCTTGGTTCCTTTGACGTTTAAAGAATTAGGCTTCACTCCCAGCTTTGTCACACCTCCAGTTTTGATAAGCATGTCTTCTGTGTCCTCATCCATCATTAACTGAGATTTTGGACTGGATGAACCACAGATAGCACTTGGGAGTCTGCCATTGTGACTGCCCTTCGGGGAGGCAGTGATTCATCAAGCGGTTGACATTCCTTGGGTAGCTACAACTACCAGCCTCAACTCTTTTCAGGTGTACTGTCATTTATATCATTCTTATCCACAGGATGGCAAATTCTTTGCTGAAATCAAGATATATGTTTGTCTATGATATTCCCCTGATCTTCCTGACCTGGAAACCTGTCAAAAAGGGAAATACAACTGGTTTGGTGAAAGACTGATTTGGGGAACCTATTCTGGCTCTCAGCAATCACTGCTCACTGATTTTGAAATAGTTTGTTTTAGAGTCTTACCAGAGGTTTGATAGCAAACCCATAGGAATGTAGCTTTTAGAACCTGGTTCCCCCATTCTCTAAGATCTTTCTGAAAATTGGCACTAATGTCTTCATAAAGGCTGGTTCAAAATTAAATTTACATTGGATTGAAAGTAGGAAATATCAGTCTTTTAAGAAAAAGTTTATCTATTTGTTTTGAGAGAAAGAGAGCCAGAGTATGTGTGAGTGGGGGAGGGGCAGAGAGCCTCCCAAGGAGACTCTGTGCTGTCAGCACAGAGCCCAACATGGGGCTTGCTCTCACGAAGTGTGAGATCATGACCTGAGCCTAAATCAAAAGTCAGATGCTTAACTGATGGAGCCACCCAGGTGCCCCTGAAATATCAGGCTTTTAAGTTAGTTAAGCCACAGGGATTAAAGGTGATGATGAGTAACGATACAGGATAAAGTTACGTGATGGAAGGGACTTGGACAACGACATGATCTACCACTCTTAGCATGTTCTGTCCACCACTGTAAGTCATTTGCTCCCCCAAAGCAATTCCATATGTTTATCACAATTTGTTTTCTACTAATTTTTCATGTTTTTTAAGTTCTGGAAGCTATTATCTTTGAGATATCTGTAGTTTATTTTGTTTTGAAGTCTAGAACAACTGGATGTTTTTCCACTAAAAGTCATAAACACTTTCTCCTCTGTCATGCTAAGTAGATGTCAGGGGACACTCTTAGGAATTATCGAGATCTTGCTTCTCAAAGACCCAGGGCCAGTTGTCTGTCTCCACATTGAAATCACCAGAATTTTAATCCTGTCCATGTCACATCCCCAGAAGTTTAGATTATTGGCTTGGGTATGGATGCCAGTGTTTTCTAAAGCTTCCCCAGGGGATTCTAATATGTGGTCAATGTCAAGAACACTGATCTAGGTGAATGGTTCCCAAAGTGGAGTTCCATACCAGGAACTTGTTAGAAATGGAAAATTTCAAGCCTCCACTTCTAATGTACTGACTCAGAAACTCTAGAGGAGGACCCCAGGAAAGTGTGTTTTAACAAGCCCGCCAGGTGATTCTGAAGCACACCAAGGTTTGAGAGCCAATGCTCTATAGGCTTTCCTTTCTCCCGGAAAAAAGAGTTGCCTTGCCAAATGCTATCAGCCCTGAAGATGTCTGGTCTGAGGCTAGTTAAAACTCTCTAAGGCCACAGGAGTTGTCCAGTAAGCTAAAGAGAAAGTGTTGAGCATTCTACTTCCCTTCAGCCGGTAAGCCGGCCCACAATGTACAATGACTGCTTTCATCTCGTGCTGGCACATGACTGTCCCATCCGCAGTTGAAGGTGCTCATCTGAGTCAGCTGATCACTCAGCTGTACCTTTCCCTTCAATACTTAGTGAATGTTTTTGAGCTTTTGAGCCATAATGGCTGAAACAAGTCTCCCTGTGGCTGTGCTAGGTTGCTACAAAGAAAAGAGGATGAATACCACCCTGGATGTTAAAGCACAACGTTTACAGCTGTTTCAGGCACTCAGAGGAAACAACGTAAACAGGCAATTAGAAATTGGTGGAAGATCTTTGGTATCACGTCTGGGGGATAGACATTTTGGAAGAAACTGGGGCTAGACCTGCTCTCTCTGTGACTGCAGAACCACCTGGTATAGTAGGGGCTGGCACTGGAGGAGCCTGTAGCCAATTTGGGGCTGTTTTTCTTTCTGGTACCGTGACCTTGAGTGGCTCACTTCATTTCTTTGAACCCCAGTTACCTCATGTATAAACAAAGAATGATGATACCGACCTCGCGGGGTTGTTATGGGGATGAATTGAGCTAATACTTGTGAACATGCCCAGCACAGCACTAGTAAGTGGTAGTCATTCAACAAGCCTCTTGTGCATCAGGCATCTAATTATAGTGTTGTCTTTAGTTAGTTTTTCAGAACAAGAGCTCGGTAAAACCATGGAGTAGAATGTTGATCTGTAGAGCCTCATCAGATCCTGTTTCCGGAAACTTCCTTTTCCCCCTCTTGGTGGTCTTCCTCCTCCTCGGCCTCTCTTCCCCCTTCTGACATTCGCTTTCATGGACCGGTCTGCTGGAAGAGAGCTAATGTACTAATCAAGTAGGGGACATGACTCGGAATTACTCAGTGTGTTTATGTTTTCCAAAGTAGATGCAGTTGAACAGTATTGAAATGTCTTCTAGCCTTACGGAGGGAAGTGCCTGCCTCAGAATGTGCCATTTGCTTTTTGTATTTATGCTCACACAATCCTCAGAAAAGGTGCTGCTTTAATCTCCCATTTGAAGGCAAGGAACCAATGATAGTGGAGCTTAAGAAACCCATTCAGACTGTTACAAAATGGACGAGTTTTCCCAGAACCCCTCAAAAATATCATATAGATTTCCAGACTTTGATTTCTCATAGGGTTAGCATAGGTTATAGGCAAACACAAACAGAAAAAGCATGCTTTCAAATCCGTGCTATATCTGTGCCTCATTGCAGGGCAATACAAAACTATTGGGAACATTCCCCTACTCTCACAGTTGAATAAAACCAAGTATACTCCAGCAGACTAAGTTGCATGGGTTCTGCTGATCAGTCAATTCCTAAAATATTTTACTTTTTCTTAATTACCCGAGGTCACAATTGTTCCTAATACTAGAACTGTATTGAAAGGGATATTTTCTCCCAGGGTGGAAATTATTAGTGGTTGAATTTTGCTTATCTCTTTCTCCATTATCTTAAAATTTTTTTTTGTTTAATATTTATTTATTTTTGAGAGAGAGAGAATGTAAGCAGGTGAAGGGGCAGAGAGAGAGAGGGAAACACAGAATCCGAAGCAGGCTCCAGGCTCTGAGCTGTCAGCACAGAGCGCGATGCAGGGCTTGAGCTCATGAACTGTGAGATCATGACCTGAGCTGAAATCAGATGCTTAATCGAATGAGCCACCCAGGCGCCCTTCTTTTTCCATTATCTGACGAGCATTAATAGAGTCTACTGTTTATTGCAGAATGTTCCAAAAATAGTCACTTTTCAAAAGGACGACTCCTCTTTCTATTACCTCCTCCTCTCCAAAGCCTTTCCTACCCTGCCCATTCCTGAAGAATTGATCCATCCGTCCTTGTTGGTGTTCTCACCACATTCATTTATAAGAGAGCCTAAAAGGCTCATTAACTTACTTGTCTGTTGTCCCCCACCCCATCAAACTATGGACTTGTCAAAGAAGGGAGTCAGTGTCTTACTCAGCTTTGTCTCTTTTCTGAGTTACCAGAAGAGAGAAAAGTAAATTTCAAGAGGAGGCAATTGCCCGTTGTCTGAAAGAGGGAAGGCATGTTGAGAGGAGTGGAGAACAAGACTGAGAAGATGGAGAGACCTTGAAAGCCAAGCAGGGGGATTTATACATAAGGTTGAAGCAGCAGGGAGCCACAGTGGAGTGTAGAGGGAATGGCGTGGGATGAAGGCAGAAAGAGGCATACGTTGTATAGAATGGACCCAAGAGGCAGAAACCAGCCAGCGTGCCACTGGATACAGGCATGGTTGTGTTAGATACTTGCATGTTAATGGTGAGAACGGAGAGTCAGAGTCAGAGGACAGGATGAGTGCTTTTCAAAGGGCTGAATCAGAGGTAGGAGAAAAAACTACTCCAAAGTTTCTAGATCAGAAAATTAGAAGAATGGAAAAGTGAATTGGAACAGGGTAGCTAATTTGGGGAGTAATAAATTGGGGGAGGAAGTTAGGACACATTTCATTAGTTGGATTTCTGGTGTTTTAAAGCGTCAGGTGGGCATACATCTCTCTTAAGATTTAAGTTTCGCTTTTTCTAAAAGCACAACAAAAGGGTGAAATAACCTCATCACTTTTTACATTTTAAAGAGTCCTTATTTTATATGCTATCAATGTAGGCTTTAAGTCTCTTTGGGAAATGAATACTTTGCTAGGTCCCCTGGGAGCTGTTCCTTGTAGCATTTGCGCAGATGACCATCTGAGCTGAGTGCTTATTAGGTTGGATGAAATATCGTTTTAGGTTAGCAGCGAGACATCACAGGCCACCCACTGGACACCCTGGGAATGAAAAAGAGGCCAAAGGTCTGGCGTCTTTAACTGGAAAAGTACAATTGCAAGATTAACAACGGCAACCCCAGTGTGCATTACTGCTAGTGGAAACAAGCATATGATATCATAACCGAGGAAGAAAAGGCAGCAAATTTGCTTTCAAAGCCCACAGTGTGACAGCTTTATAGTCGTCTTTTGAACGGTATCTATATTGGTTTCCTATTGCTACTCTAACAGACTACCCCGAATTTCGTAGCTTCAGATGATTCTCCCTAACCCAGCACTGCAGCCTTACCTTCCAATGAGAGTTCCCATCCTTGCCCCTCAGGTAACCAGGCATGGACAATCATTAGGATCTTCATATTTGAAAACAGGTAATTTCATTTTCAAAAGAAACTTAACTGTTTAAATAGTTACCTTTCTTAACCTATAAAACAAAAGATAGATTATTCATTTAATTCCTGTCTTGGGAACATATGAATGAACATACGTTCTCTTTGCGAGCTGCAGTCTGACACAGAGGTAAGTTTGGCAGGGTATAGCAGTAATCAGAGTGCCGACAGCATACTTAGTGCAAACAGAAAAGGAGAACGTCAAAACAAGGTCATGGAGGACGTATTCTCCAGTTTTTATTTTTCCTACTGAAGTAAATCAGGAGAGTTAATCTGAGTTCCTGCGAAGCCCTTTGCCATTCAATATTATAATGGCTTTAAGCTTGAATTAGTAAATATTTCCTTGTCATTAAAGCTAAAATAATGATATATGAAAGATTCAAATTGTACCTTTTTCCTCCTTAATCTAGAGATCTTTAATATGTCAAATTCACTGAAAAAGTCGACATCAGGATTTATATAATTCAGATTTCCTCTTTAAAAAACAATGAAAGTATAACATATCAATGATACTGTAATAGTGTTGTATCGTGACAGGTGGCCTATGCACAGTTGTGGTGAGCATAGCAGAAAGTATAGACTTGTTGAATCACTGAAACTAATGAAACATTGTGTGTCAACTATACTTAACTAAAAAAAAAGACATAAGCTATTGCGAAGAACTGTTAAAAAATATATGGCTTTTTATAATCATTGTTTAAAATAAAAGTGTATTATAAAAACAATGTAATAGATATAGAATGTTAGTGTTTTGAATTTCCCTAGATAAACTGTAGTCTAGTGAGTTTCTAGCTCACTTAGAGCCCGGTGGCTTCATGAAGGTCGTAGCTCCTGGATGAACTGAAGCTGGTTGGAATCTCCTGCCCTCACTCCTACCAAAATAGTTCCACTTTATCTGATTTATGTATTTATATAAGTACATTTATATATCCGTACATATGCTTACTCTGATCACTCCCCTTGCATCTTACATAATATTGTTGTCCACTATTTTGGGGGCACTTTTTTCTACTGTTCTTGCTATAAACAAAATATTGTTGTTGTTGTATACGGTCAGTGTTTGTTTTGATTCACCCACTTATTTGCACTTTCTTTGTTTGTCTTCTTTCCTGGCATCTCATCTCCCTTCTCTAGGACTATTCCTTCTGAATTATATTTTTCAAAGTTAGAAGGTCTTCTGGCAGTAAACTGCATGGCTTTTAGTTTGTGTGAAATGTCTTTATTTCACCCTTGTACTTTTGCTATATGTGAACATTTTGTAGATTTTATTCCACTACAAGTCTGCATTTGTTGCTGCTTTTGAGATGTCTGCTGCTAGTGTAACTCTCCTTTTATGGAAAATCTGTCTTGTCTCCTTAAGATGTTTTCAATATTGTCTTTATATCTTTGGTGTCTTGAAGCTTTACTGTGATGGGTCTCGGTGTGTGTTTCTTATTACATATCTTCCTTGGGACTTGTCTTTCTGAATCTGATCACTTATATCTTTTGTCTCCTCTCAAAAACCTATGCCAGTGTTACTGGTATTTCACTAAAGTCATCTTTTTGAACTCCAGTTAGACATTTATTAAGTGTCTCATTCTGTTTCTCATAAATATTCTTTCACATGTACCATTTCATAATTTCTCTCTCCTGTGTTTTAGTTAATTTCTTGAGTGTTACCTTCCATTCTACCAATTCTTTCTTCAACTGTGACTAATCTATTAAGCTATCCATTGTGCTTTTATATTACATTTTCAGTTTTTAAAATATGTGGCCCTTTTCAAATCTGCCTGGTGTTTTGAAAGTATTTTATTACTTTCTCTGTTTTTTTATTCCATTTTATGTCTGGTTATTTTATATTCTGTATGATCCATTCCAATATACAAAATTCTTGGCAGTCTAATTCAGCTGTTATTGTTTCTGCTGACCCTCACTCCTGGGACCTGTTTCCTCATGTACTTCATCATTTTGGATTTTGAGTTCCTATTCAGATTTATCTTTAGGAATCCTCTAAGACCCAAGTTGAGGGTCAGTCCCTCAGAGAGAATCTGGGTTTATTTCTGCCAGCCCCTGCAGGTCCCTACCCATGTGGGTCCACACTGGGTTGATTGCTTGGCTTGAGGTTTCCTAGATTGTGAGTAGTATCAATTTAACCACAAATCTTCATAGGACAGGCCTATGGTTATAAATTTTCAGGGAAGATGTAATATTCTAACCCAGAGCCTAGGCTGAGATTTTCTTGTTATTTCCTTTTACATGGTTTATGTGGAAGGCACGCCCCTTCATTATTTTGGCTTTATATGAAGTCTCATTTTGCTTAGGACCCAGTGTGACCATTAAAATTCAATCCTCTTGGTTATAAAGATTGGTGAATGCCTGTAGGATAGCCATAGATTCAGCTAACACCTGTCTTCTGGCCTTATGAGCTCAATGATTTGTTTATCCTTCCTTTTTTATATAGCTCAACTATTAAAAATATGTTTCTATATTAAACTAGGATTCTAGTTCAAAATATTTGACCAAACAGAATTTTAAATTAATTTTTTCTGATGAAGGAACTAAGGCTCAGGAAATTAATTGACTGTAAAAAGGTGCAAAAAAGTAGAAAGTAAAACAGCCTTTCAATTGCCTGTTCACTTTGTAGATCACACAAAATAATAACGCTTCATCTCTCAGATTGGCATTTATTGTGTCACTTGTAGTAATTCTCGAGATAACTCTGAAATCAGAAGTCAATTTCCCCCAAATTGTGATAACTTGCTAAAATAAGGTGAGATTAAATCATTGTCACAAGGTCATTGGATATATTATAGTTGAGATAAGAAGTCTGCCTCTCTGATTTCCAAGGCTGTAGTGACATGAGGAGAAAATTTAGTCCTCTAACAATTTCTTCAAGCAGATTCTGCCTTCTGAATCTGGATTTGAAACCACTGGTCATGGAAAGGAACTATCCATAGTTATTAAACAGCCACATTTTTAAGGGCTCATACAGACATATCAGCATCAGGATTTTCTCACATGCAAAAGCCTCCAGTTAAGAATCGTTACTGAATATTAGGAAAATAAATGTAATTGGAAATGCACACACATTAGTTATTTATGCATTTTCAAAAAAGTGAACTCTTTTGCATCTTTAAAGAAATCTGAGTAATACTATAAAATATTGCAACTAGCAAATCTTAGAATAGGGAAAGCTAAGATCTTTTTGAGATTCCATTAAAAAGAAAGAAAGACATTGTGAATTTCAATGTTCTTCTCTCAAATGACTGAGTGTTAACAAAGAAACCACCACCACCACCACCACCACCATCACCACCACCAGTAATGTATGTATACAACCCAAATGGGAGAGCCAAGGGGTACCAGCTGTGGTTTTGTATTGCTTCATTCCAAATTCCTAAATTTCCACAAGAAATGGAGATATCATCAACGGTTCAGGTTTTCTCCAATTTTATCAATTTCATTCCATTTTTCACCTTGTTGTTGTGTTCACCCTACTTATTACCTAGCTTTCCTTAAAATTGAAGTAAAGTTGTGGGTTTGAAACTTCCTGTAGAGGGCGCTATTGATATTGTCAACTATAGCAAACATTTAAAAAATACAATGGTTCATAAACTGTAGTGGCTGCTGAGAAGTCATTTAGGTTGATATTTGGGAGAGCTGAATGAAACCAAAATCCTAAGCCGACTAATAACTCTTAAGCTGTTTAATACTTGTGAAACTAGAGTCCCTCCACTGCTGGCTTCTTGAATGCTGAGGTCTGAGTGTTCCCTCCCCTCCCCCCTTTTATTACTTAATGAACAATTTCTCTTCTGGTCTGTATTAACAATGGTGCTTGGAACTCGGCATCGATAACACACTGCGTGCCCTGTTGTGCTGCATGTTGAATGATTTGTGTGTCTTTGAGAAAGTCCAGCTTCTCCTCTTAATCTGGTATCCTGGAGGCTCTGTAATTTACTCCCACAGTTCCCTGCCATAACATATTTCATGTCAAGTGGGAGGGTTTAAGAAAAAAACCCTCTTAATAGAGATATTTTCAAACAAAGACAGAGGGCAAAGAGGATCTTCTTAGGATATTAAATGAGAACATAACCAAAGCTTATTTTTCTTTTGTATTATTATGAAGCAATTGATGATTGCCTGGGGCTTTGGGGATGAATCAGACTTTTAATAAGTTTCAGTGAGAACAGTGTTCACAGAGATAAGTTAATTAATTGCTGTGCTGTGTGAAAGCTCATGTAGATAGTGTTTTATTTCAGTGTGTAGACTGTTCATAAAAAGGCACAAAATTCTTTGTCACACTAATGCTTATCGTCAAACCTTCACAGAAAATATTACTTTGCTCTTTTCTTTAAGAAACTGTTACTAACCTTATTAAGCCAGAAATGAAATACATTTCTGATCACTCTCCAAAAGTGGCACCAAAACCAAAGTTTTCCTTTTCGAAGCTCTAATGTCTTGCACCTATTGTCTGCAAAACTCTTCTAGATGCCGACAGACACCTCCCTCCTTATTACTTTTAATCTTGAGGTTTTGGCAAAATGTTTCTTTTTCCTCTGCATCATTTGGTCGATTTCAAACTAGAAGAGTTCTCTGTCCCGTCTTTTACCCTGTTGGTATGGCAGCATTATAAAGGGCGGTAAGAAAATGACTTTGAAAGCATCACTTGTTAGTACAGTGAAGTTTTCTCCTGATGGCTACAATTTACATGCCACGGGCCCTATAAGCCTTCCAGCTTTTCTCTTGATGCTAGGAAGAACAAAAAAAAAAAAATCAAACAGTTTCTTAGAGTCTGGAATGCTTTCTCTGGCAATTGACAACAGAGTTCAAGTCAAGTTTATGATTTGGACTTAAAAGTTAGACTTTCCTTACACATTTTTAACTCTTTCAAAGATGGGTTGAATATAACGTGCCGAAAATTTCTTCTGCTATGTTTGTTTTATTACTGATTGAATTGTTGAAAGTCTTAGTTGATGACTTTTTTAGACTTTGTTTTTAGAATAGAGGAAAGAAAACAAACCGTTCAGAGTCTCATGTATATCGCATTAATGCATTAGCTGTTAATTTTTTCGGTTAAAAATTACTCATAGGATGAAATGATTATATTTATGTACTTAGTTTTCTGTACTATTTCAAATTTAGTATTATATCATAACTTTATTAAAAATATTTCCCCCCCCATGTGTTGGTTTGGTCTCCACCCCTTGTATAGATTTCAGCAACTTATGTGTATTCTTGGGAATTAGGGAGTGTCCCTATATGTAAGAAATGTGTCATCATATGTCTCTTAAAGGGTGCCACAAGGACCAAATGACCCATCCGAATCCCCTAGCACCGTGCTTGGCACATAAGCACTCAACAGATGTTTTTCATTTTTCTCCCTCTTCTTTCCCTGATCTTAATTGGATTTCATTTGTCATTACGAATAGGCTATTACATGCTGTAGAATGAATCTTTTCAGAAAGCAATTATATGACCAAATAAAACGTAGGTGTAAAATATGTTAATGCTTTCCAGTATAGTTAAAACATGAAATAAAGGAAATGAGATCAATTGGCCATTGAAGAATGGATCTGTGAAGACTCCGTGCCACTGTAAGTTTCAGTGAGGTATGAGATCTGCTCCAATTCTGATGGGCAGTCAGCGGCCCTCAGGGCCCCCTCTTTTGGGTCACCCCAAGTATCTCTGTGGCTTCCAGGAGAGACTGGCTGTGGTTCTTCTCGTTAAATATCAGAACCACAAATGAGTCTTCCATTCCTGTCTCCTTGTTTTCACTTCTGTTTCTCTACCATAGTGTCTTTTGATCTTCACTTGCTCTGTTCTAAGAAGAGATATGAGTTTCTGTGTTCAGGGAGACTGTTTTTCAGAAGTAACCTTTGCATTTCTAGCCAGTGTCCATCCAGAGGACATCCTTCTTTTCCAAAGGGGGCTGTTTTAGGAATGTCTAAAAACATTCTCCCCACTGTCCATCAGAGAGGCTGCACCATACGGAAGATCCTGGCCCCTGGGACTCCATGCTCTGGTTGTCTCTTTTGGTTCTCCTCAAGTGCAAGATTTATTCTACATCTATGGCTTTGCTTCTAGAAGCCCAGGATTATGTGGGACTACACCTCATGGGTTATACAGTATTTCTCTTGTAGGCATTTACCCTCGGGTCTTTTCTGTTCACTCTTGCTCTTGACCAAAGATAGATCAATATTTCTACTGCAGACATACTTGACATAGAATCTTAGATATTCAGAACAGAATGATCTTGTGGTTTATCTAGTGAAATCCTCGTTGTCAAAGGTGTGGGGAAGGAGGATGGACAAATGAAGAGATTTTCCAGGTACAGTTGATACCTCAGTCCCAGAACTCAGACCTTGTCTCTTTTGTGACCCACTTTCAGCATTAGTGAGTTCAGGTTTAATGCTGCCTCTTTGTTTACTCATTTGTCCTTTTTAAGTATAGCCATCTTTCTCAGTGCACAAAGTAGTGATGCTTTTTAGCAAAGAAACATTAACTATTTCTCTTGGGCCTGACTCTCTTCTCAGAAACATTTCCTCAGACTCTGCATCTCATAAAGAAAGCAACAAGCTTAAAGCTTTAGGATTTCAAACATCTTTCTTCCTGTTCCTCTCTGCTACATTTCCACCCATCTCCCCATTTATTTCAACTTTTCTTGGTTACTTTGATATTCTGATGATTGATTGTGGGTTCTGGTCTCATTATGGCTTCTGCTAGATCTTAATTAGCCTTTCTCTGATCTCTCCTGGTCTCACTGTGATGTAAATTAAGGTTGACTTTAGGGTTCCAGTCCAATATGTAAAGAGCTTAAAAGTCATCAATCCCATTCTCACAGCTGAAAATCAACAACTACCTAACAGAAAACAGTTTGTTCAAATTAATAATAGCAACAATGTACTGGACGATGATAATTTATGATTATGAATAAGAGAAAGGAAAGCAGAGTATAAGGGATGAGAGGGAAGACTTGAGAATTTTCTAAGGTACCTGGGTTACCTGTGACGTGGTGTAGAAGTGGACCTGGATTAAGATGCAAATGTATATTGTAATTTCTAGAGAGACCAGTGGAATAGTTTTAAAAAGAAGTATAATTGATATCTTAAGGGAAAAGAAATGAAATTGTATAAAATGATAATTAAAAGCAGGAAGTCAGAAAAAGAGAAGACAAAAAAACCCCCGAAAGAACAAGGGCAACAAATATGAAATATTTACAAATGTAGTAGATATAAACCCAGCTATGTCCATAATTGCTTTATTTTTTTAATTTTTAAATTTTATATATTTTTAAGTAGGCTCGATGCCCAATGCGGGGTTTAAAATCATGATCTTGAGGTCAGGAGTCATGTGCTTTAGTTACCGAGACAGCTGGGCACTCCCATAAATACTCACTTTAAAATGTGAATGGTCTAGATATACCGTTGAAAGAGAGACTGTCAGGATGGATAAAAGAAACAAGACCCATCCATATGTGGTCTACAAGAAATGTACTTTAAATGCAAAGACACATATAGATTAAAAGTAAAGAGATGGTGAAAGATAAACCATGCTAACATTAATCAAAAGAAAGCTGAGTAGCTATATTTATTTCAGATAAATACATCCTTAATATAGGTCACCTAGTCCTGTGGAGAGCCAAGTGTTAGATGCCTCTACTTTCTTCTCATATAATTCAGACTAAGAGAAAATCCCCTGTCTTTCAATATTCAGCACAAACGTCACCCTCATGTGACTCAGTGCCCACCATAATTCAGTGACACGCTGTGCCTGTTGAGTGTTGGATTTGACTTGGTTTCACCCAGGATAGAACAGTGTTGCTTACAACTTTGTCATGAAAAGAAGCCTCTTTGCAAATTCATCTTCTAACCCTTGCATTTTTATTCATTTTTGTAAAGGAAGAGTAAAGAGATTATACTATACTTTCCTATTTTGCTTTAGCACATCTGTTGGTCTTATGCCTTCTTTGAATTGGAGTGACTTTAAAAAAAATATAATTTATTGTCAAGTTAGCTAACATACAGTATATATAGTGTGCTCTTGGCTTTGGGAGTAGATTCCCGTGATTCATCACTTACATACAATGCTCAGTGCTCATCCCAACAAGTGCCCTCCTCCATGCCCATCACCCATTTTCCCCTCTGCCCTGCACCCCCTATCAGCTCTGTTTGTTCTCTATATTTAAGAGTCTTTTAGGGTTTGCCTCCTTCTCTGTTTGAAACTATTTTTTCCCCTTTCCTTCCCCTTTGGTCTTCCATTAAGTTTCTCCAACTGAATTGGAGTGACTTTTATAAATTTGGAAATAGTCATCAAAATTATCTTCCATTCTACTTTGAAAGAATATGGCTTATTTCTCTTCCCTGAAAGAGGAAAAGAACTATTGTTACTTCCCTTCAGGGTTTTAGGAGGAAACTCTTTGGTGGTTTTTAGATGAAATGCGCTATATGCTTGAGAATGTTATCTAAATTTTCATTGGAAAAAGACCTGTTAGACCATTCTCATGGAAGATGAAAACTCTTTATGCCATCTGTTAATTTCATCATACTCTTAGAACCTCAGATTCAGCTAGCCTGGGGTACTTACCTGCTCTCGAGGGGAACCAGCCCATTCCAAAGCAGGATATAGCCATTTCCATTAGTGGTCAAGGGCAGTTTCTCTCCACACTGGCTTTGCAATATGAACTTCCTTTTTACACAAGCCTTGTTCAAGTGACATGATTTAGAGTGGATGAGGAGGAACATTTGTTAGGAACAAAGTAAAGGAAGAAAGAAAGGCCCTGCTTTCTTACTGATCTTCCTGCTGTTTCTGTTTTCAATTTTCCTTCATGCTATAGCCTTGGTGCGTGTCAGGACAAGGTTGGTGTTAACCCAGGTTCCCCCCACCCTTTTCTTTTTCCGACTGGCTCCGTTGGGTAGCAGATATCTGACTTGCACTATTCTCCAGGTTATAACAGGTTGGTCTACGTTGTGTACCACATGTTAGTGGGGTGTGCTCCAATTACAGAGAACATCCTAAACAGGTCTTCATTTTGATGAAGGCATAAAATACCTTTGCCCTAATGGGGCTAAGAATCTTCAGCTGAAGGAGGTATTCTGTGAAATGGTCTGAAAGGAGGGCAAGGAGTACCTTCCCCATTTTTTTTTCCCCTGTAGTAACTCAAGGCAAATTCCTCAGAAATCAGATTGGCAAGGGCAAAGAAGGGGTGGGCTGGAGCTCTGGAATTTGGGCTTGCCGAATGCATGCCATTCCCTTGCCACGTAGCCCAAATCAGTGCCAACTGCAGAAAATAAAGATCGAAGTCAGAAGTGCAATGCAGGCACAAGGTAATCATCAGCTCAATTAAACTGGTTATTCTGCAAATAACCGAGAAACAGCAGGATTGCCAAACAGTCTCCAGCTCCCGAGACATTTGCAGATGAGCATGACAGCTGAGGTGTTCTTTCTTTGTAGCCGTACTGATGGATTATAGACACGGGCTCTTGGCAGCAGACTGTTGCATACATGATTCTACACTTATTTTCTTTTAATCACAAGATACAAAGGCTTACAGATCTATGGCACTGTGCCCAAGAAGGAGTTAGATAAAGCTCTAGAAAGAAGAATGTGAGATAACGGGAATATATATGTATACATATATACATATATGTATATATTCATATATATATACACATATCATATATATACATATACATGTATATATAGATATACTTTTCCTTCTTTTTGGATGTGGGGCAGATATGCTTTAATTGTTAAGAGATACACTTTGTTTTATTTTAGGTGGTAGTTTTGTACCTGTTGGGGATGTTTATAACAAAATATAAAACTAGCTGGTATAGCATATGTCTCTAATTCTATAACATACACTCATTTATTATCAGAGTCATTTAAAAATTGTAAATTAACCATATTTTTCATAAACTAGTAATATAATCTCTTGATGTCATAAATATAAGAGTAACATGTTATTTCCACAGTCCTGATGTCAGGAAGATATTATTTAAGTATTTAATAGGATCAGAGGCTTAGTGCAGGAAATATATTTTTTCCTATATATTTCCTGTGTCTGTTTTACTTAGTTTAATCATTTTAATTGTGATTTCTTTTTATTTTAAGACAGGGCTGTAACTCTTGGATGCTGTTACTTCTTTTTCTTTTTGGCTAGTTGAAGAATACCAGGTGACTGTAAGAATGAGGGAGCTGTAACTTCTGTGTTCGTCTGCATTGTCCCTGTCTTGGCCTGTATCTGTCTCCTTTGGCTGGTTTCCCCTTGTCTTCTTTATATTCTGGATTACTTAGGCTTTATTCACTTCACAAGTCTATGACTCAAAAAGAACAAAAAGTCTGGGTCTCTTTCTATTAAGACAGATGACTTTATAATACATTTTAAACACCCTGAAAATATACAGACATTTTCTTAAGGTGTTTTGTTGTAGTGCCTTGGATTGGAGTGTTAAATGGTATGTGGGATCTGATTTCTCAAGAAGAATTTCTTCTAAAACAGCAGTGTAATAAGTTTAAAATACAGAGGAAGAAAATCCAATATGTGGATTGGGGGGAAAAATCCATGGCTCTGGTTTAGGTCCCATATGTGTGGATGTGTGACATCCATCAGTGGGATAAACAGCACCTGGTGGCTGATTTACAGAGTGGTATTCCTCCAAAAAGGCAGCCTTTCACCCTTTGACAACTGAATGAGTGATGGCAGCTGTATTCCAGAAGGCTCTATTTAGGAAAGAAAAATTTAGGATAGGGTGGGATCCACATAAAAAGATAAGGAGACGTAAGGATCCCATCTGTCTGGGTCTCTTGGGTTAGAGCCAGCCCCTGGAGGATACAGCGTCTCCCTCTTCTTCCAGACTGAGGGATATTGAAGATTTGCATTGAGGCCGTCCATACAGGCCACAGCTGCCCCTCGGCCAGTCTGTTTAGATTAGCGAATCAGGATAACAATTGTTCCTCCTTTAAAAAAAATGGATTCATCAGCCTAACATAATACCTTGGCCTTCATGTTTAGCAGTTAGAACTGCCATAGGCAAGATCAGGAATGGTAAATCAGCAATGCTAAGGCTTGACTGGCACCCTGAGAGTTCCACCTTTGCCACAAAATCTCCCATTATTCTGGAAGGATTCTATGGCTGCTCCTCCTTTACCACACAAGCCCCTTCTCAGGAAAAAAAAAAAAGCACTAAAACCTGAATTTAATTCACACAGAATTTAATTCACACAGTGAAGGAGAACGCGGTGGAGCTATTCAAAGCAATAGATCCTGGAATTTAAGTCTTGATCTTTAACCTCAGATTTCAGGAGGTCAAATCTCAGTTCCAGGGGGAGAGGAAATGAGGAGTTACTGCTTAGTGGGTACAGAGTTTCTGTTTAAGAAGATGAACGCATTCTGGAAATACATAGTGGTTGGTGATCATTACACAACAGCGTGAAGGGCTTAATGCTACTGATTTGTTACTTCAACATGGCCAAAACAGTGAATTTTCTATGTCTTACTAGCCATATTGGCAAGTTACTGTATCCTTAATTCCATTCCTTCAGGTGTAGAATGTAAGAGGATGGTAATAATGACACTAGCTAGCTTCACAGAGTTGTCCCAATTGAATGAGATATATAGGACAGAAGTGTACTGATTCAGAATAATCAAGATTAGCTGTTGTTTTGATGAGTTATGAAGGTGAATTCTGTGGTTAAAACTTCTTACATTTGTTGTGTAGTCCTCCGTTTTTAGAACTCTTCATAGAAATCACCAATTTCAGTTTTGGTGATAGACTTGTATTGATATTGATACGTTTTGATATTTCATGTAAGACTTTAATTACTCTAAAAGATGCACCCTGTTGATAAAGGTGTGGGGACAGAAGGCACTCTTGCTTATTGCAGGTTGGACAGTCCCTTGGGAGAGGGCTATCAAGCAGTACGTAACAACATTTAAGACAAACATAGCCGTGACCCTGCAGTGCCATTTCTATGACAAGTAGTCACCTTTGTATTTACAAGTATATGAACAGGCATTCACTGAAGTACTGAGTATAATAGCAACAAATCAGAAACTACATGACTATCCATTCTAGTGAATTGATTAAACCCAAACAGTGGAATTTTATATAACCATAAAAAAGAATGATGCCAAATTACAGTATTTCCATGGACGGATGTCCACAATAATTGTGCAGTGAGAAGTAAAGGCAGTTTGGGAATAGAATGTATGGCTTGATCATATTCATGCATTTTGTGTTTAGATATGTAATATAATTTGCGGAAGGCTATTCACTAAACTTAATAGTGGTTATCTCTGGATGGGATTATAGGAGGAATTTAGTTTCTATGTTAAACTCTTCTTTGTTACTTGGGGTCTTTACATGCATGTATTACTTTTATAGTCTGCAGAAACAATAAAAGTATTTCCATTAAAAGTATGAAAGAGAGACCATCAAGGGTCTCTGGCTATGGAGAGGAAGAGCACACCCTTGTATTTCTCAAGGTGTTATCTGAACTTACACCTTATTTTCATGTAGCACCATCCAGATCTGAGTCTGGGAAATGGGATGACTGACTATTGCAATGAAAGAAAGAAATAGGATTCCAGCAGTCTTAAATATCTTTGCATCTGTCTTCTTCTGGCAAATTCAGCCGGTGTTGTGAGTATCCTTCCAGCCTGCATCCCAGTAAACCTCCCCCTTCTCTGCCTCTGCTGATTTGTCTTATTAGTGAGGCTGAAGTCAGAACTATGTTCGTAATACTCTCATGGTAAGTGCTCTGACAGCTGCTGGTTCTCTAGAGCACAGTCCCTCCAACATAGGCAGGGCCACGGTCTGCCTGGATTACCTATCATAGCCTAGATCTTGCCACGGCAGGGTCCTCTGCTCATCATCTAAGAGGTCTACTTTCTCACCACAAACACAGGACTCAGTCTGTGAAGGGATACAATTCCCAGCAAAATGATCACTGAGAGACACAGCAGAGACCTTTGCCTCTCCGTATACATATATATGTGTGCACGCACGCACACACACACACACACACACACACACACACGTGGGCTGCTCAACAAAATGATAAAATGTTAATGCAGGGGGTGAAAAGAGAGATGGAGTGTCTTGAAATAAAGGCTGCTACAGCAGGATGTGATAGACAATGGGGATTCTGGGGTTAGAACTAGGTTTGAAACCCAGCTGCCTTATTCGTTAACTGTGTGACCGTGCTCAAATTACTTAGCCTCTCTGAGCTTCCATATTCCCATCAATAAAACAGGAGTAACAACATCTTTCACCCAGAGTTGTTAGGATTAAATGAGATAAAATATATAATGGGCTTGAACCAGAGGTGGTGCACACAGATAATAGGGCTCTTTCCTTCTCAGACTTTGGAGTAGCATATAGCCATGGCAGTCTTGAAAATAGATGTTGTTTTTTTGTTTTTCTAAACAACACAATGTCCCAGTGTACTGTTTGCACTGCATTCTCTCTAAGTGTCAAGTAAGGGCACTGTTGTGAAAGCTATAGACAGAGTATTTTAAAACCAGGGTGGGGGAGGAGAACGGAGGAATACGGAGGCTTTATATTTTCTGACTCGCTCAGTGGATAACTTTCATGATTCAAATGAGGCTGAGAGTAACTTTCCAGGTTTTAAATATTCTCTATTATGTAAGAATGAGGAGGAATTGCTGATCAATTAGGTTTAAAAGCTACTGAAATTCTCAGGAATCACTTAAATAAGGTACTTATGAATGCCCCCAAAGAGACGAGAATAACCTTTCACACACCAGCAGGTACATGAGTTAAACATGTGGTTAATGAGGATATAAAAAGAGGTGGTATGTGAAATATCAGTTCATGTGAGGTGACGCTCAATATTAATTTATGTGATATCAATAATGTTTTAGTCTAAATGAACCTTCTGTATATATATATAAAAGACTCCTAATTATTGTAAAACCGTTACTTTCCACTTACCATTGATCTTAAGGAAATGACTAAAATTTTGGAGTGTGCTGACACAGCACTATTATTCTGGGTCATTATCCAGAGCAGGTGTCAATCTCTTTCACTTAATCTCAAGGCAGGAAAAAAAAAGAGTAGTTTTTCATTTAATCAAGTCTCAAAAAAAAAAAAAAAGAAAAGAAAAGGAACACATTAAGATAAGTGTAACTTTTATAGGGATGTTAACAGTCTAATACTCTGGGATAGGTGAAGGTTTTGATTTTCAGCAAGGTTCAAAAGAAAACATTAACTTTTATAAGGTGGCAGATACCCTAATTTGCTATAGTAATAGGTCAAGCCATCAGCGACTGATGACCTTCCAGACAAGTTTCCCCAAGCTCAAGTCAAGTGACCAGGCTGTCCCTTGTTAAACAACATTTCAGAGTTGATATGTATCCTCAGCTCCAATGCAAGAGCATGCATGGCATTTTCAAACTATACCTGTTGGGATTTTGAGGAATTATTCTAGAAAATCTGAACCATACAAGAGTTAATATAATTTAACTGCTGGTGTAAATAGCATGTGTAGGTCAAACTAGAAGAGAAAATTACGATTTGAACTAGAGCATGCACTTGTATAAAATCACTCTATTGCCCACTAGCTCAGGGCAGATTTGCTAATGTAACTGTACCTTCTCCTTCGAATACAAGTGGCTTATACTAAGGCCCTTAATTTGATGACTAATTGGATTGCTTCTTCCACTCTCAACCAAAGAACTTCAGTATTACAGCTTCTGTGCCATTTTGTGTAACATTTACTGAGCACATTCTAAATGCTAAATAGTGCTAAGCACTTGACATAGATTATTATTAAAAATTTTTTTTAAATGTTTAATTTGAGAGAGAGAGACAGAATGTGAGCAGGTGAGAGGCAGAGAGAGAGGGAGACACCAAATCCAAAGCAAGCTCCAGGCTCTGAGATGTCAGCACAGAGCACGATGTGGGGCTCAAATCCATGAGCAGTGAGATCACAACCTGAGCCAAAGTCGGATGCCCAGCCAACTGAGCCACCCAGGCGCACATAGATTATTTTTTTAAATCTCCCCCAAACCTTATAAGGCAATACAGCATCTAACATTGTTTTCCGTAACTATGTCCCAGGCATTGTTTTAAGAACTTTCCATATATTCACTCATCTGCTCCTTGTAAAATCCTAGGAAGTGTATTGTATGACTCCGTTTTACAGATGAAGAATCAATCGGGAGTTCAGAGAGGTTAAAAGACTGGCCATGGTCACACACTCAGTAAGTGGCAAAGCTGAGGAGGCTGTCACACCTCGTGCTCTACTTGCCTTTACTCTCAGCACAGTGGCCATGGATCTGGGGGCATGATGAATCTCATTAGTCTTTGGCCTGTAGTTGGAGCTGGCTACATAATTCTTGGACTCAGTGCTAATGGGAAATGCAAGGCTCCTTGTTCAAAAGACGGAAGGTGTCATTAAAGATATTAAATAGGAAGTTTTTCCTTCATAGCTAATCTTTCAACTTGTACTGGTGTTTTTAATTTGATATTTAATGTGTCATTCTAAGTGACACAGAATTTAAATATTACATTATTAGCATTCATTTTACAATTAATCTTTATATTGTGCAATGGCAGTATAAATGTCATTGTAAGTTAACTTGTATGTGGGATCACCGAATTCACACAATCTGTATTTCATGGCTCCTGTGTGCATATGTTTTGTTCTTACCAGTGAAAACAGTGCACAAAATGAACTCGTCTCTCTTTATTTCAGTTCTAGATGTGCACACATTCTGCCAGAGCTCTGCCTTCTGTTTACTCACAAGTAAGGAAAGACTGAAAGGAAAAGGAAGTGAGGGCTACCCTATCTTCAATGTCATTTTCAGTGTATGTGACTGGTTGGCCAGCACAGCGATGTAACATGAATAAGTCAGGTTTTCTTATTCGTTTGTTCTTGGAAAGCCAATGGCCTTTACCCTTCTGCGTTCCAAGAAAGTTCTGGTTTGAAAGGAAAGCATGGCATCTCCCCCATCCCACTCAACCTTAGAGGAAACAAACTTACTTCACACTCACTTCCGGGGTCTCGCTGACCTCTGAAGCAGCCTCAAGAACACTACATGCAAATGAGGTGGGAGGGAACAGCCTGCATGCTGCAGAATCTGCTTCTATGCATGCTCTGTGTCCCATCAGGCTTCCAGCAGGTGCTGGTGTCATGGTATCAGTACCAGTGAACTGGGTCTCTCTCCCACCTCGGCCATGCTCCAGATGTGCATTCCTGGCTGGGCAAGTTATTCACTGCTCTAAGACTCTTTCCTCTTCGCAAAATGAGAATGGCACCAGACACCTCATAGGGTTGTTTTGAGAAATAACTGAAAGGATACACATAAAAGTCAGTCTAAGGCATGGCACATAGTAAATGCTTCGGAAATGTAGCTAGCCATATTGTGGTTGTTGCTGTCTTTTGGATGCCATTTGCAGTTCCTCTTGTTTGAAAATCTTTATCCCTTCAAATAATGAAGAAGCCTGGTGATTCATTTTAGAAGAGAGAGAAACTTCCAGTGGAGCACAGTTAAGGGTTTAACCATAGACCTAGCATCCTTTCCACTACCACTGTTAACTCAGTTAAGAAGAGCCTCGAATGAAAAAAATAAATGGGAAAGGTCCCTCTGTGTGGATATTTGTGGAAGGGATGAGGAGAAGCCTTCTCTAGGAGTATATGTGTCTTTATGGGAAGCAGCGAGAGGGTTGATTTTAATATAGAGGATAATTTTATACACACACATATATGTGTACACACACACACACACACACACACACACACATACCATACAAGAATTTGCGTCTACAAACACGAGGGCTCTGTGGATACGATTTGACAGATGAGAGCCTGTTTGGTACAGATGGTGCATGCAGGGGTTAGCGTTGGGGTTGGGAGAAATTTGGAGAAGCAGATTCTCTTTTCATTTATTTGGCCAAATTTGTTAAAATCACCGAATACCCTCCTATCACGACATTAGCCACATTACTTTTATTAGTACAAAATGTGGGCAAATACTTACACAGCATTTGTTCTGTGCCAAGCACAATTCTTAACTTATCTGAGTTACTATAATTATCACATATAACGTAGATGAGGAAATGGAGACCCAGAGGTTAGTTAAAACTCGGGTAGCAAAGCCATGGTGCAAAACTCAGACAGCCTGACATTAGAGAACAAACTCATAAATTCCATGTCTCTTCTTCAATTTACATTCAGAAAGTTTGTGTCTGTGACTTAGATGGTAATAAAGATCTGGAATACACACACACACACACACACACACACACACCCTGTAATATAATGGATGGAAACATTTTGAATGAAATTGCTGTCAGTTCAGCAGATACAATATTCACCATGAACCACATTGCTGATATTAGGAGAAATTCTCTACCTACTGAGACCCAATATAGCCTAATAACTATCAAGGTATTGAGGAAGTCATTGGAAAAGCGACCTGCATATTCGTTTGTCAGTCATGGCTCAGACAGGAGCAGTGTTTCCCTAGTGAAAGCATGTCAAACAAAAGTTCAGCAACCATGTTAAAGATCAACAAATGATTTGGATAGTATTAGAAATGATAAGCTACTTGCATTAAAACTCATATATCTATATCTGTATCTGTATCTATATATCTCTATGCTTCTGTTTAGAGAATACTGGGAATTAAATGTTTTAAGTTTATATGTTGATTAACTACTTACAGGGGTTTAAATATTTTATCACTTCATTTTTGCTTATTCACTTCTCCATTTTATTTCTTTGGTCCACACTCATCAAGAGGGAGAAAGTTGAGCTCTCTGACTGAGCTCTGATATGTTAACCTTTTCGAGTTCTGGTCTCAGGTTTGTTCCTTGTTTGGCTCAAACTTTTTTGCTAGGGAAGTAGTAGACTACCTACTTGTGGTGGGAAAGGGGGTCCTCATTACCGAGTGGGAATGTGGGCAAGAAGGCAATTCCTCAGTCGGCTGTTTTCTTCCTTCTATACACCCAGTGAATTGAGCTGTCATATTTAAAGTTTTATTAGTTAAGGTTTCAAGTTAGGACTAGAGCCCCTTTTTTTTCAGCTCCTTCGGGGCTACATGTGGAAAAGAACAACTAGAAAACTCAGGGATGAGCTCTGAATAAGGCTGTAAGAAACAAAGAGTCGCTAGTCCCTGTGGTCTCAAGGAACACTGAAGGGCAGGGAGTTGTTTAACCACTTAAAAGCAGAAAGGAAATACAAGACTCTTCTATTTAATATATCAAACCAGCTCAGAAGTAGTATGTGATGATCCGGGCAAAGCATTACAATTTCTAGCCGGTCCAGTCATGATTCTCTGGCGAACTGCACAGTCATGGTTATGATGCATTGGGATAAGAGGTGCTATATAAATGTTAGATGTTACATAAATGTCAGGAATGATTATTGTTTGTTAATGGGGGCTAAGCTGTTCTTAAGCAAAACTCTGACTCCCAGCCAACAGGGCCGTAGCAGAGATTCTAACCACCAAATAACCTGTGAGAATGGAATGCTCCCAACCTCGTTCTAGAAAGGAGCCCAGCTGGGATCTGGGGCTTGAAAACAGGGGTTATGGTGCCACTACTTACTCAACTAACTTCAGGCCAACTCCCTGGCCTCCTGGGGTCTGCCTTAACTCACCTGTGAAATGGGGATAACACCTGTCCTACTTCTCCTATCTGTGCTCAGTCGTTGTGAGAAGCAGGGGCGTTCACATGAGTGCCAGTGCTTTTTGAAGGGCGAGCTGCTGCCAGGATGACAGTGGTCATCTAGGATAGGCTGGAATTTAGCCTCTGCCTCCCTTTGAGTCCTACTCCCAAGGAGAAATCCGAATGGGAATTGAGCTGGGGATGAGGATGGGGACTGGCCACCCCTGAAAACAGCAGGCACCTTCTCTCAACCGAGCTGTCAGGAAGAAACTGCAGACCAGACGCCCGGATCCTGCATTCTGGCTCTGGCTCTGCCACTTGCCAGCCTGTGAGCTTGGGCGAGTTACAGAGGAGGCTCTGGAAGAGATCGCCAAGGGCCCTTCCGGCTCTGACGCGGAGTCTAAATCAGGCTCATCACTTGGCTCTAGCTGTGATTCACCTTTCGCCTCCTGGAGAAACTCCCCTCCAGCTTATCAGACGCACGAAGCAGGGGGCTTGGAAAGGGTGGGGGCTGTGTGTTCCCTGTGAGGGTGCACAGTAACGAAGTTCTTCCCTTCGAGGTGAGGCGGCGGAGGGGATGTGAAAAGGGGTGCCGAGTGAGTGTTCTCGGAAGCCAGGATTCAGGGAACACTCTAATGAGGTCACGACTGTCGCAGGCGAAAAGGAGGTGGACATCTGCTGGTGGGGGAAGGGGACGGCGTTCTGCATTTCTGTTTGTAGAAAGTCTCTTCCCGCACCCTTTAGCACCCCCTTAGCCTCCTACTCCCCTGTCCCATCCCCACATCTTTCAAACGCTACCAGGCCCTCTTTGGAGAGCCTGTGTCCGTGCCTCCTCCGTGGTCCTGTCTGAAACCGTGAGGATTGTTTCCAAGCTGACTCACACCACTAATGTCAGGGAGCCGTGTCACACGGCGCTGGGCTCTGCAAGCTGTTGCTTGCGCGGTCGCCGCGGCCGCGGCTCGCGGGCGGGTGCTTCGGGGTCCGCTCTTCGGGCGGGGGCGGGGGCGAGGCGGG
>NC_043701.1:46868928-46882348 GCF_006229205.1 Suricata suricatta | reverse complement strand
GCTCTTCGGGCGGGGGCGGGGGCGAGGCGGGGGCGAGGCGGGGCCGGGGCGGGGCCCGCCCCCTTGGCGCACCGGCCCCGCCCCTCCTCTCCCTCCCCCGCGGACCGCAATGATTTAGAAGTTCAGGAATCCCACGTGACGTCACCGGGGGGGTGATGTAATGCACTCTAAATAGAATGTATTGTAATCTTTGCTCAGTCCAACGTGGTCCCTTCACCCGGGCTCCGCTCTTGCCTTCTCCACACTTGTTTGGTAAGTTCCTAAAAATACGGCTCGGCCACTTCTGGGGCTTTTGCATTTAGCTACTTTTGTTGCACTTGCCGCGGGAGCCATCTCGGGAGCGTACTTGGTTTGCAGGGGTTGGTTCTCGGCAGCAGCCGCGAGATTACTTGGTCCAGTGGGCAGGTCACAGGGCAAGGAGTAGGGAAGATGCGAAGCATTTTTTTGGAGGGTGATCTGTGTTTGTAAACACTTTGGCGGACCAAAGGGAAGTCCGGCCCCAAATGCTGGTGGACTGTGGAATTCTGCTGTGTCCTGAGGCCACCCCAGAGACCCCACGCCGTGTCCGTTCTGGAGCGCGTCTCGGTGGCCGCCGCGCCGTGCGACTGGAGGGATGCTAACGTGGAGCGAGCGCCGTGTCTTCCCCGGCGTGGTGCGTGTGTGGGAACGCGCGTGTGTTTCCCTGACACGGGGAACAGTTATGAATCGGGGGTGTGTGTTTGCCTCCAGAGACCTGGCAAGGTGCGGAACCCTCCAGAAGTGCGGTCAAGCGGAGGCAGCGGCGGTGGCAGCGAAGACGGCGAGCCAGGAACCTCCCCCCCGCGTCCCCAACTTCCCGGTGATGCGGCGGAACCCCCGGAGAAAGTTTGCAAACTTACAGCGGGCGCGGCGAGGACGCCGGGTCACCTAGGGGGCGGGCGGGCGGGCGCGTGGGGCTCGCTCCCTCCCGGTGCCGAGTCTGCTGCTGCCACCTCTCCCGCCAGGCTGCCCGCCGCAGCTGGTGGGCGCGCGCGCCCAGGGAGGGGACGTGGCCCTTGAAGGGCACTTGGCTTTTTGCCGCAGGAAGGCTCGAGAATGGCGCGGCTCTGTTCGCTTTCACTCCTGCAGTCGTCTCCTGCCTCCGTCCAGTTCTCGCTGGCATCATTACCTCTTCCCCGCCGCTGCCCCAAATGACAGCTCCCGGTTTTGCCGCTGCAGCGCGGTGGCAGTTCCCAGGACCCGGCGGAGGAGCCTCCCTCACCAGCAGATTCTCCACGCAACCACTTAAACTTTTCACGAAGTTCTTAGAGGGGCAAGATGCGCGAAGGAACCAAGGACGTGTTTTCTCCCGGCAGCTGCGTCCCGCTTCTTCTTTGCCATAGAATTATTTCCCGGGGGAGGGAGTATCCGGTAGATAAAGCCCCAGCCCTTGTCCCCCCACCCAACTTTCCCTGAACGGGTGCCACCCCCGCCCCCCACTTGATGCTTGTTCAAGGCCAGGAACTGGAGTGGGTTGCTTGCTTGTAGGTTGTGTTGTCAGAGTCCTCAGAGTGTGTTCGATTTTTATTTTTCCCTCCCTCCTCTGACATGTGTCAAGGAATAAAGGCTGGATACAGGTCCATTACGTCATTCTGCAGGCCAGTGTTTGATTAACAGCTTCAGATACTCAAGAGTTCGGGGTTTAGAAATGCTGACAAAGCAACTCTGCTTTTCCATCCCCTCCCTCCCCCAACATACCCGTACAATCGCCCATTCCCTGGGCATCTTTATTGCCCTCTCCTCCAGTACCCCTCCTTCTCTGCCCCCCTGGCCCCCGCCCACACCGTTATCACTCAGGCCCCGCCTCTGCCTTTTATTGCTTTCCCTGGGGCGATCACTGTCCCCGGAGTGTGGTAAGAGCTTCTGGTGTACTTCGGGGAGCACAGTACCTGATGGAGGCACACACAATCTGCCCTTTTCTATTATTTAAGGAAGGCACCAGCGAGCCCTCTTCTCCAAGGCGCAACTGCTCTGTCCGGATAGAAAAGGCGTCTCAGGAAATGTTTAGAGTCCTTATGACAATACTATGTCCTTGTGGTGACTTAGGAAAACAACACACCCACTGCAAGCACCGTACTTAATTTCACACAGCGCCTTCCTCCAACCGTTTAATAAAGAGGGAAGACCAAGAAGTGAGGATGCTGAGTAAATCAAATTTAGCTGAAAGAATCAAGAGTTAAACATTTCATTTACAAAGTGAGGAAATGTGAGTCGCTGAACCCAAAGTGCCTTATAATACATTGGTGAATGCTTTTCTTTCTCTTAACCTTAAGTTTCTATATTTAAAGAGGAAATCTAAATGCATAAGTCACTGATTTGAGTCAGAATCTTAGTATCTGGCAGTTGAAGTGAAGACATTCTGTGTGACGCGTTTGAGGGATAAAAGTAAAAAGAACTGGTAGTGGGGGAGGGTGTGTGTAGAAGCAGCAGAAATCAAATAAAAAGATCTCCTGACAGAGTTTTGGATTGAGTGGGGCAGAGGATCTGAGTACTCGCTTATTTGAAGTTGGCGGAAGCTAAATTGAGGACCATTTATATTCTGAGTATGTGGGAATTTCTTGAAGAACACATGTTTTATTATAATCAGATCTACTTTCTTCAAGCAGCCATGCTGCAGAGGAGGCAGTTGTGAAACTTGTGTCTTGGGTCTAATTGACATCCTTCCCCAAGCTTGCAGCACTGTTTATTATTTTTTCACATCTAGAGATGAAATAGTATAACCCCTACAGAACACATGTGCATCTAAAATGTGAAACTTCTTGTTTGTGATGTATAGACCTCAAGGAAAAAATGGCTCGGGTCACCAGCACTGGAGAGTGTGATTAATGATCAGTGATTTAGTGATCAGTGATTAGTGGTTTTATTCAAACTGTTACCTCTGACCAGAAGCACACATCAGAGGATTAACAGGCTCTTTAGATAAATGCTCATTAGTGGAAGGGGAAAAGCAAAGATAATAGGCATGCACCCAGGGACAACTTTCGAAGAAAATCATTCCCCGTCTTCAGAATAATAAGCTCTATTAACAGAAAGCCCTTTTAATTTAAAACTTGCTTTTATCTTGTAAATCAAAGTTAGATGTAAAAGTTTGTAGTGCCATTATAACCTAAATTTTCCCATATCCACTCGATGTGGATTATCTCAGTAGCGATATTTTTTTTATTTAAATAAACAATTGGACCTTCAGAGCAGCTGAACCCTGACAAGTTCTTAAGTCCCAGGGTTTGAAGGTGTCCCCCCTTCCAGAACGGAGAGTGCAACTTGCTAGCTAGATGGCGCACTGTTATTTGGTGTTCTGTGCCGAGGAGTGCAGGAGTCTCAAGGAGCAAGTAGTGGCTTGTGAGGTGTTCGTCCTTGCACACTTCCAACAAAGTTGATTCTGTGTAGGGTTGGAGGCTAGACAGTTCTACAAGTTTTTAGTCACATTTTCCATGTCAGTTAAATCTGGGGAGTTCAAGGCTACTGGAAAAATTAGTCTCATTACTAAAGGAAACTTAGCAAACGAGGGAGGAAAGGAGGTACCAGAGTCCAGAAGGTAGCCCTGGATTGCAGAGGTGATTGTAAAATAGCAGACCTCCTCCTCCTCCTCTTCTTCTTCTTCTTTTTCTTTTTGACTAAGAGCTAGTTTCACAATCAGTGGTCTGAAATTCTGGGGCAAATACTCAAAAGATTTATTTTCTTCCTAATCTTGCTGGTGAAAAAGAAGTTACTAGAAAGAAAGGAAGAAAAAAACCCGATTTGGTGACTGCAGGAAGCAACACGTTGCTGATTTCACTCTACAGATAATGGTAAGATGATGTTTCTTATGCTTATGAAGCAGAAAGGAACTTTGCAGTTGGTTAAATGAGGCCGATCCTGTATCTTCATGGATGGAATTCAGAAATGGAGTTCTTATTTCACACCAAATTTTAATGATGCCTTTGTCAGTTTCCTGGGACTTGGTATAGCATTTTGTGTGGAAGGTGTGTGTGTGTGTGTGTGTGTGTGTGTGTGTGAATAAGACCATTATTTCCTGGGTAAAATAATGTTCATGAGCATGTGAACTGCAGTGGGGGAGCTATGAAGCATGTTAAATAATGTGTCAGGTAAGAATTCCTTTCTCTACAGGCCTTCATGAATCACTTTAATAAGTACTTAAGTTTTAATAAGGAAGGCGTTTTAAAAAAAGAAACCTAAAAATGGAAATAAAACAAAAAAAAAACCCCATGTGTATTCCCCCTTGAAATAGGATGCTGTTGATTGAATATCAGCTATTACTTTAGTTTTAAAACTTAAAAAGAAAATAATAGAAGTCGCTTGTGCCTCCCTATAAATGTCCTCACTTTCCTTTACTTGTAGCATGTCATATAAACCTGTTATTTTAAAATCCTGACTGATGCGTAACAACTTGTATTTTTCAACTTTACTGAGGATAAGCATGTTTGCTCAATTGATAGATCTTCAAGCTGTTTTTGAATGTAAATTACCGATATCCATAAACTGCCTATCAATAAGAAGTCAGTTGTGACCTTACATAGTTTCTACATGAGTAGATAGTTTATTAGAACATTCCCATAAAAGCATGGAAACTCCTCTGTGACATAGCAGCTTTTATTTGAATAGGAGGTTAATTGAATGGTAGTTTGCCAGAGAGACTTTTTCTGTATAGCTTTTCAATTACAGTAGGTTGAAGATTTTCATACAACTGTCAGGTTCCCACACCTGCAGATTCAAAACCAATTAATCATGGACTTTTCGTGGCTATTTGTACCAATGTCAACTCCCTGGTCTCCTGATTTCTTACTAATTTGCCTTTGAGCAACGGTACATCACTGTCCTATAGTATTTCCTTAGCATTGGAGTTTGCTTCTTATTAAGCTGAAAATTGTTTTGTGGGAAGGTGAGGTTTGCTGTATCATCAAGATATGAACTTTGCAGTTGGTTTTCTTCTGCTTGCGTGGTTAGATTAAAATTGGGGATTTGAGTGGACTTACTATGTTTGTCATCTTTTTTTTCTCCCCTTCACTTTAAAGCAGTGCTGTTAGTCACAAAATTAATGTGATCATGGCTGGTGTTTCCCATCTAGGCGCTTCTTTTGCTTCTTACAAATTGGATTTCTACAGCAATTTAAGATCTTTTTTTAGAGGCAGCTTTCTCGGATGAAGACGGAACAATGATCTCAGTCAATTCATTATCTTGTCCAGTTTGACTACCAGCTGTATTATGGGAATCTACCACTGCTTTTTATAAATTAGTGTTTAAAAATTTAAATCTAGTACTCTCTCTCTGAATGCCATTTAAGAAAATTATGCAGTTGAGATAAGGTAATAAGCTGGGAGGCAATAGCCTCAAACATTTAAGTGTGAGAAAGAAGCACTTTCAGATATGCTAAGCAGACTTAAAGAACCTTTTTGTATTGCTATTTGTAAACTAAATAAGCTATTTTGTGACATTGCTTTAAATAGAAACTCTGACACTAAAAATGACATCATGTTTAATGTTTTTACTAAAAAGTTCTTACATTTAATAATTAGAAAAAGATGGGCAATTAGTGATTTTTGAGGATCCATTAGTATTCATTCCATTGTTGGGAATCACAAATCATGGATTTAACATAAGAGAAAAAAAGAGAGAGAAAGAGAGAGACAGCTTTTATAAAATTTCAGGTAGTGATAACAGTATGCCAGAAATGAGAGTAAAATTTTTGAAGCTCATATTGAGACTCTGGGACTCTCAAAAGAAAATTTAGGAAGTTTGGATAAATGTCCGAATGTATGTTATTTTGGCATTTTCGTGTTTCTTTCCTTGAAGCTCACCTATTGCTCATTTCTATTTCCTGAGAAATAGACAGAATCAATTTAACACATTAAAAACACATGTTGTAGTTGCTTCCTTCTCTTCTTTTCAAGGTTTACATTTCTACTCTTTACCCTAAAATGAACCAGGGTTGAAAACTACCATGTTGGCGTTTGGTTTGAACTAATCTTAGAGAGTAAGACTTCCTTCTGGACCAGCGATTCTGATAGTGAGACAGAAAGGCTTGTTGCGGTGTGTATAAAGCTGGAGCTGGGGAGGTGTTCTCACTGACAGACCAACCTCATCTCTCTGCGTTGGAGAACCTCAAACCTGGTCCCTTGGTTCACCGCGGCCCAGAGCTTGAGATCCCAAACAGAGCCTAAAAGCTGAATCCCTGCTTCCGGGTTGCGTTCTCTTTACGTGAGCCAGGCTTCCATAAATGCCCTGGTCATGAATGAAACGTTACCTACCCATGGCTTTGAGTGCTGTGCTTTTGATCAGTAACCTTTCAAAGACAATTTTTTCTATCAGATCTTTTGAAAGAATGCCCTGGCCGTAAAAACTGTAGTTCGTATTCTGTTTATTCTGATAGATCTGTAATGTTAATTTTTTTCACAGTGACTTTCTTATTGGAAAGCCATTTTTCTTATTCTTCACCATTATTATTAGACAGGCCCTGTAAAACTATACCCTCCAGATTTAATTGGAGACTAAAAACCAGGCAGAACTCAAAGATGGTCTAAAAGAACATTTTGGAGTAAGGCAGTAGCGTTTGTTACTTCCTTTTTTTCTTTATCACCTTTGAAAAAGGTATCTGAACAAATGTTTAAAGTTACATAGTCTTTCTTTTTGTCGAATAGAGCAACAAGTGCTATTTTCCCTCTGGCAGATGTATTTTTGCCCAGAATCTGTCACTAATGCATTATCTTTGCAGGCTGGTGTATGCGAGAGAGTTTGGAGGTGAATGTTACATCCAAAGTGAGTTGAGTCTAGAAGTATGCTCTTTGAGGTTTGACTGGCAAAACCTGACTAATCAGAGCTAATAGAAATCATGCATGCAACATAGGGGGCTCCAGAGCACCACACATTTGATTCAAGATGACGTTTAGGTTATGCTGTATTTAGGACGGGGAACAAGAATATCTCAATAGAAATCTTGAATCCATCTACTGTGTGCGTTATTTGGCTTGACCCGTAAGTTTCGTTTCCAGCTCTTTGCATGAACACTTTGTATCAGAGTTCAGGTCTCTTTTATCCTCTTATTACACTGAGGAGCCCCTGTGTGTGTGATTCCTCAAATACAACACATTTCAGCCAATTTTATGCAATTCTCTCTGTTGGCTTCCCAAGGGGGAGCAGCACATGCAACAAAAAACATCTTTGTTTTTGCTTGAATTAGCTGATTATAAGAAGAAATACATTGTATCTCCATTTGGCAGATCTGGTAGGACCCTTTCACGTTATCAAAACAAGATCTTCTCCCCTAAGTAAGCTATGATGCTGAGTTACCAGATACTAATCCATGCACCAGAGGATAGAAGGCATTGAGGATCAAATCCATTTCCCCCAGGGCACCTGGGGATGATGTGGCACGCCATTATGAAGAGTCTGATTTACCTTCCTGCAATGACAGCATTGTCCAGAAAAACACTGCCTTCTGGGAGGAAAGACAATATTCTCAATTCCCAACCTTCTCAGTTCTGAGCAGCACCGATGGCTGTGTTGAAGATGGCTGTCAGAATGCTGAGGGTCTCTAGAGTTATTTATTAAACTACAACACGGTAACGGTAAGACATTCACACACTAGATCTTAACTATCTACATCTTAAAAGTCTTAATGGTCCATTCTCTGCATTTTCCTTATGCGGATATTTTTCTAGATTTATTTTTAAGTTTCCATTCTGGTTATTCTGCTTTCAGAGTAATCCTGCAATAACAGATCACAAGTATGTGTAAAATGGGGAGAGGGAACATTTTTCATTATGGGAAGTAGATATATCAAATCTTAGAAGAAATAATTAGTGAGACAAAAGAGAACAGTTTGAAATCTAGTTGATGGCTCAAAGGCTCCGCCTAGTTCTGCCCAACAGTATGGTTTATGGCAACAGGAAAAGCCTCACACTGGAAGAGGGAATCGCCCAAGTGCTGCCTTCAACTCATTATGCTTCTCTGCCTCAGTTTCTTTGTTTGTGATAAAAGAGTATTAGTTTTGACCAGCACCATCCAGCAGTGGGAACCATAATGCAAGCTGCCTGTACAATTATGCATGTTCTAGTAGCCACATTAAAGAGGTAAAAAGAAACAGTGAATTTTTTTAAGTTTATTTATATATTTTAAGAGAGAGTGCACGCACACACGCGCAGGGGAGTGGGGCGGGGGAGGTAGGGAGAGAATCCCAATCAGGCTGCATGCTGAGCACAGAGCCCTACTCTGGCTAGATCTCGCCACTGGGTCTATCACGACCTGAGCCAAGATCAAAGCGTTGGCCGTGAAACCAACTGAGCCTTCCAGGTGCCCCAAGGCACAGTAAATTTTTGAATAACATATTTTATTTAATCCAATATATCTGAAATCTTATCATTTCAGCATATAATCAATATAAAAATGTTGATGAGATGCTTTGTGCTTTTGTTGTTGGTACTAAATCTTTGAAATCTGGTGTGTACGTTATTGATCACCCATGTCAGTTCAGACGAGTCGCATTTCAAGTGCGCTGCAGCCACATGTCATCAAGTGACAATGGTGTCAGGCAGTGCAAATCTACACCCTGTTTCAGTGGTCCTTAATCCTGGCATCCCAGTAGAACCACCTGTGGAGTTTATTTAAAAAAAATGCTGATACCTATTTCCCACCCCCAATTCTGATGTGATTGGTGTTTGGATGGGGACCTGGGCCTTTGTATTTTTTGAAAGCTCCCAGAGTGTTTCTAAAGTGTAGCCAGATTTGGGAACTGCAGTTCTAACTGATCTCCACAGTATCTTTTGTTCTAATATTCTATGATCTATTGACAGAAAGAGACTGCAGTAAAGCATCCAGAGTTTGAGAGCAACAAGTGGCCGTTGTAGGCGTGCTGCATAGTACAAAACATGTGTAAGGAGATATAATCAATAAAAATGAAAACGTACAGGGGAGCCTGGCTGGCTCAGTCAGTTGGGTGTATGACTCAGGTCATGACCTCACAGCTCATGAGTTTGAGCCCCGCATCGGGCTTTGTACTGACAGCTCAGATTCTCTCTCTCTCTACCCCTCTCCCCTACTCATACTCTCTCTCAGAAATAAACATTAAAAAAATTAAAATCTACAGATTGAATAATTTAGAAGATAGTTCTTTGAGCCACAAATGAACTCTGTTTAGTATGAGTTTCAAATATTTTAAATGATTTTCTTTCCCCGAAACGTTAGTGTACGACTTGGTTTGCATGCAGCCTCTTAGAAACCCTCCATTTTGGAAAAGGTCAAGATCACCACATGTCAGTGATTTTGCTAGCTTACTTTTTTGCCCCAGGTACTACTTGCCTTTAGCTCTTTTTGGAGAGAAAATCTTACCCGGTTTGAGACCTTGTGTTTTCCTGTAAGCTTTTAACAAGCTTTGTGTCATTGCTGAGGCCAAACTTGCCCTTTGCTCACATTAAGAAGTTAGTTATGGTTCTTTCTATTTGTCATCCTTTAAAATATTAGAAGAATCAGTGTTTTCCAATGCACACCAACGTGTTCTCCTTTGATAAATGTTTAAGTGTGTCAGTTTGTGCATTCACTAAGGGATGCAAAGAACCCAAAATTAAAAACAATGATTTCCAAACTCCTTACCTATCTTCTTTCCAAGTCAACAAACAGTGTTGTTTGTGGAGGGGAGGAGAGATCTCAGGGATGGTCTCCTGTGACTTCGTGCTGCTGAAAACCTCTGCATTCCCGAATCTGTGAGTCATTCCACCCTGAGCCTCTCTCCTTACCCCTGCGTAGCAGCGTGTTTCCAAGTACATGTCTGTGTGGCTCTGTGCTTTTTAAAACATGACTTACAACCACTTTTGGTACAAAATGGCACATTTCTCTACATTTTGCGATGATGATATTTGTGTTTTCTGTCATGTCATTCATTGGAAAAATTTTAACCTCCCATTTATTAGAAGAAACTGAAGCATTGACAAGGCGGGGCATTGTGTTCATTCATTAGAAGGGGGTGAGGCAAGCGCTCCGATTTATTAGTTCCTAAAGATAAACACGATTCTGGGTGGTTTCCAGGTGGCGATTTTCCAATTGTGCATATGATTGCATTTGTCTTTGAATTTACAAATAACATTTTTTTCCCTGATGCTTTTCCATGCATTACTTGTACTTAAATGATTTCTGTGCTAATAGCTTTTGCTTTCCAGCTCCAGGCTACATGTATCTGGATTGATTAACAAATACATTTGTGTATATCGGCCTCTTCACGTGAGACCTCTTCTAAAAGTTGCACGGAGACATCTGTTACAAACCTGTGTTTTTAATGGTATCCAGGGAAACTTTCTCTAAGGCTACTTTGTGATTGACTGTTGAGGACTTTGTGGAATGACACTGAGATAAAAGATGTAAGTTGTTCAACTCTTTGGAGGATTGCAAGTGCAGGGTTTTGGGTATTCGTTCACTAAGCAAGACAGATAGCTCCTGAATTATCTTGAGTAAAACATTTTAGCTCTTGTTTTACCAATGTACTGTCTTCACACTTGGGCTGAGTCATCTGCTTTTGGGTGTTTGGCCTTCGTATTGTCCCAGTAATGATGAGGGTTGGACTTAGCCATATGCAGTTTCTGTCTACACCTCTAGGTCTTCCATGCGTGAGACACAAGCTATGATTAAGAGGGCAGCCTGGGGCTAGTGCCAGGGAGGCGTTCTTTTGCATCTTTTTCTGAGTATTCTACTAATGTGAAAGCAATTTTAATATCCACACATAGATGTGGTTATGGTGGTTGAGACTGTATATAAATAAAAAACCTCTGCCAGTGAAGACCAGGATGTGATTATCATCTCTTTTAGGATGCCCATGGACAAATTGTTCCTCTTTTGAGCAAGTATCTATTTGTCACATTGATTTAGATACACGTACTGGTGATTAAAAGATTTTGCGAGATTAAAAAAATTCGAAACCATTTTTAAGACACTCTTCTAATATGGCCTGTCTAAGCACACATTGTTTACAATTTCATCTCCTAGCTTTGCAAAGCCAGATGACTAACAGCCACCATTCTTAGTGCCGTGGTGCTGGACGTCATCAAAGATGACGGTGCACAGAGTTTTGGCACCACGAAGCAGCGTGTAATTTGAAATTGTACTTTTTGTTAAATACCCATGCTAATCTCCAAATCATTCAAAACATTGAAAAACAAAACAAAACAGTGATGTCTGCTCATTGGATGGAGGCAGCACTAGCAGAGATGTACATTTTTCCCCCATGTGCCTTAGCAGCACTCACAAACATCAGGGAGGAAAAAACTGGCATGTCATTTTTGACATACCCTTTGGAAGGGACATTCTTAAGATAGGTTAACCCTTTAACCCAAGGGTCATTTTAACCCTTTCCAGGAAATGTGCCTTCCCTCACCCCCGCCCCCAATAAAGCACAAAAACTATAGTATCTTTAAAAGGAAGGTTGTAAGTGGGATGCTGTATCTTTATTTATTTATTATTTTTTAAAACTAGTTTATTGTCAAATTGGTTTCCATGTAGCACCCAGTGCTTCTCCCCACAAGTGCCCCCCTCCATGACATCCCCCCTTTCCCTTCCCCCTCCCCCTTCAGCCCTCGGTTTGTTTTCAGTATTCAATAGTCTCTCATGATTTGTGTCTCTCTCTCTCTCCCCAACTCTCTTTCCCCCTTTTCCTCCCTATGGTCCCTGTTAGGTTTCTCCTGTTAGACCTATGAGTGCAAACCTATGGTATCTGTCCTTCTCCGCCTGACTTATTTCGCTTAGCATGACACCCTCAAGGTCTATCCACTTGTATCTTTATTTAACATGTAGCAGATATTTTAGGAGGGTCTGTGTAGGAAGTTTTATGTACCTTTACATGATTTTAGTGATTTAATACTTATTAAAAAAAATAAGGGATTCTGGAGATTTGTTGCATAACTGTAAGTATACTTTAACTACTGAACTATACACTTAAAAATAGTTGATAGTAAATTCTATGTTATGCGTGTTTTAACATAACTAAAAAAAAAAGAGAGGAATAGGGTTTGCATGTACCCATTCCCCAGATGGAGAATAGAATGCATGGACCGCTTATTCAAAGTCAGGTATAGCAGCTTTATATCTTAATAAGAGAACAAAAATCTAAAGAGGACATATGCATTTCTGATCAATGTAGAGGGGTGACAGATGTGTAGTGTGATTCTAATACATGGGCTAATCCAGGGAAGACAACAATATAAAGCACTAAATGCCTTTTTTGGGGTGTGTGTGACTGGGTTGGATCTTGATGGGCCCTGTGTATAGAAAGCTGTGTCATTTAATGAAAAACACTCCATTTGGGATTATTTGAAGGTCTGTATTTGTATTAACTTGATTGACTTTCTCAATGTAAAGATGTGGTCAAATGAAAAGAGAGAGACTTGTAGTTTATGTAAGGGCATATTAAGCCCACACTTCCCTCCCTCCATCCCTGGCTTCCTTGCCCCCCTTTCTCTCTCTTTCCATTTTACCCTTCCTTTAGTAGAGATTTACTGAGCACCCATTATGCACCAAGAACTGGGGATACATCATCAAAACCAGACACAGTCCCTCTCCTCCCAGAACTTATGGGTAGGACAGACATCATATGGGTCCCTGCGATAGAATGTTGTGAGCATGCGGGTCTGGAGACAGAGTGCTCAGTCAGTGGGGTAGCGTGGTCGTCCAGGCAAGAGGTGACGGTGGCTTGGCCACAATGGTGCCAGATTAAAGACACTGTTGAAGAGACAGGATCAACATGACGAGGGGTTTGATTTCCTGAGGATGAGGGGAGGGAAGAGGGAGCCTGGCAGGACAAGTTTGACCCAGTATGGAAACCTGGATTGTCCTTTGTGGTAATAGAGGAATGGAGGCTTTCTGCCCTGGGCATGTGTCTGAGTCCTTGATGGAGAACAGAAAATAGCTGTGAATAGACATTCCAAGAGCAACTGTAACTACAAACTGTAGTGCAGTTGGTCACTGGGTTACAGGCAGTGCAGTTTTGATAATTTATATCAGAGAGAAACTTCTCCAAAGAGAGAGGCAGCCAGAGCTGATGCCCCAGCAGGGTCCGGTGCACAGCGGCACGTATTAGTTTCCTAGGGCCGCTGTTAACATAGCACCACAGATCCAGTGGCTGTCAGAAATTTATTTTCTAGAATTCCAAAGTCACGGTGTCTGTAGGGTTGGTTCCTCTTGAGGGCTGTGAGGGGAAATCTTTCTAAGTGTCTCCGTTTGGCTCATAGATGGATGTCTTCTTATTGTATCTCTTCACATCCTCTTCCTTCTGTGCTCATCTGTCTCTGTGTGGAATTTCCCCTTTTAATAAGGACACCAGTCATACTGGATTAGGACCCATTCTAAGGACCTCTAAGGAACTTATTTTAACTTGATTCCCTCTGTAAAGAGTTTATTTCCAAATAAGATCACATTTTAGGGTACTAGA
>NC_043701.1:46760932-46868828 GCF_006229205.1 Suricata suricatta | reverse complement strand
CATCTATAGACTCTTGATTTGTTCATTTTAGCCACTCTGACTGGTGTGAGGTGGTATCTCAGTGTGGTTTTGATTTGTGTTTCCCTGATGATGAGTGATGTTGAGCATCGTTTCATGTGCCTGTAGGCCATCTGGATGTCCTCTTTGGAGAAGTGTCTGTTCATGTCTTCTGCCCATTTCTTCACTGGGTTATTTGTTTCGTGCTGTACCGTAATTTCTTAACCATCCCCTATTGTTCGACATTTATGTTTGTTGTGGATTATTTTTTATGATTATAAAAAAAAACACATGACAAAAAAATATGTACTCCGAAGACCTTAATCTCCTTCCTCTTGTGCTGGCTGGAAAAAAAACCTTCCTTTAGGCTTGAGCTGGGACAAAAATGTGTCAGAGCTGAAGTTTGTCTGGGACACCCTCATCCTCACTTCTATCCATTTTATTTCTGCCCCTTTTCCTCTTAGCACATTCTGTTCCACCTCAGTGCCTGTCAGAGGAACGCAGGGCTTCCCCCCTCCCCCAGACACTGATCTGTCTTCTACAAGCACTGCCTTTCTTGTCCCTCCTCCTAGCCACATTCCCTCTTCTTCTCTTGCTTCTCAAATCTTGGTAAGATATTGACCTATTTCCTGGGAATTTGTCATTTTATTTGCAAAAAGACTCCTGGAGATGTCCATGTGGTAGCCCAACAAAGTGCATCATTAGCTCTCTTTCGCTAGAACTCTTCCAATGGACAAAATCTCTATACAAATAGGTAAATACATAATGCATTATATAGTAGTAAGTGCTAAAAAGAAAGATGAGAATGGGTGAGTAGATACACTGTGCTCTTTCCTCCTTCAGATGCAGTAGTCAGGGAAAGCCTTTCTGAGAAGGTGACATGTGAGTAGAGAGGCTGGAGGGAGGGGTCCTTCCCGCAGAGGTCTGGAGAAAGCGCTTTGCAGGCACAGGGATCTGCTAGTGACCCAAGGGGCCTGGGGTGTTCAAGGGGCTGCAAGGACGCAGACATAAAGATGGCGAGGAAGGAATGGAGTGTGATGGGGGCTTGCAGACCGTGCTGTGAACATTGGATGCTAATCTTAGCAACAAAGGAAGACACTGGGGAGTTTTGAGAAGAGAATCCATCCCTTCTAAAGACCTCCTCTGTAGTTGAAGAGTGGACTTGTCTAGGCTAGGATGGCAGCAGAGAGACGTGTTAGGTGGCAAGAGACCATGGCAGCTTGGACTGCATGATCATGGGAGAGGTGCTGCGAAGGCCTTTGGCTTGGTTTGGAGGTAAAGCTGAGAGGGCTCACTGACAGGCTGGGCATGGGGTCAGGGAGATATCACGGAGGCTGCTAAGATCCTTAACCTGAAGTACTGGCAGGATGGAGTTGCAACAGCAGAGATGGGGAAGATGGCCTGTGGAACAGATTTGGTGGTGAGATGCGGAACTCAACAGGCAGCCTGTTACGTGTGAGACCTCTGGTAATAGGGGATGCTGAGTCTGGTGTTCTGGGAAGGAGTTTGGGCTACAGATAGAGAGTCAGGATCACGGTCTTGGCATCAGATAGGCCAGCCTCACCTCACAGCACACAGCCCCTTACTCAGGAGGCCCCAACCACCCTGGAGTTTCATGTCCTCCAAAGCGTCAAGCCCTTCTCAGCTACAGGGCCTTGGCATATGCTGTCCTTTTGCCTAGACCATTCCTGCCAAGATGATGGCTGCTTTTCCCTGGTTCCCTAATTATTAGGGTTCCCTTGTAAATACTCCTGAACTCCTTCCTAGCATTTATCCATTTTCAGATTTGTATTTCTTTAAGGGATTTTTAATTTTTTTAAATTTGCAAGTCCACATGTCCCACTAGAATCTGAATTCTGATCATGCATGTTTAGTTTGTCACCTTTTTTTCTACATGTGGTGCTGGCACATAGCCGATGCTTCTCCAATATTTGCTGAATGAATGGATGCCTGTTAGCAATTTATTACTTTATATACATGATATATTGTGGTTCCTCTACTTGTAAACATACAATTTCATGAGTAATCACACCAAATGATTTTCTTATCTTCTTAAAAATAGCTAATTGATTACCTAATGGCTCTGTGTGTGTGTGTGTGTGTGTGTGTGTGTGTGTAAAAACACTTATTTATTAGGTAATAGGAAAGAATAGGTTGTGGTTAGATTGAATGATCAGTGGACTGTGAAACTTTGAAAAGAAGAGGAATTTAAGGCTTCTATAAACTTCCTAGTCAAAATCCCTCCACCTCCTGTTTCCTTGTCAGCAGCTCTGTTGCATTTCTGTGGACACCTGTATCTAACATGGCCTGAGGTTATTTTATAGTGACTTTTGACAAGACCTATTACTTCCCACTTGCCATGTGCATTGCCATGTTTATGGGGTGGGGGCAGGCAAGCGTGGCAGAGGAGGGGTGGGAATGTAGGGGGCTGATGAGGTGATCGCAGCTGGCTGATGACTGCCTCTGATGACTTAGGTCTGTTGTCTCCAGCCTCATTCAGAAGATTATAGGAAATGATATGTGAGGGAAGAGATTTGATTTACTGAGAAAGGGTTGTTTGCTCGTAAAAGAGCTCTAGGTCTCTGTTCTTTAGCAGTGTAGAACTGTATGGAAAACAGGATTCAATTAGAGAATGGTCTCTTTACTGTCTTTGAGAAAAGGTGCTTTTGTTGCTTGAGAAACACATATACTGGTTCCATAAATACATATGTGTGTTCCGCTGGTCTATACAGAAATTGGTTGAGAGGTACCCAGGTGGCTCAGCTGGTTAAGCATCCGAGTTTGGCTCAGGTCATGATCTCATGGCTGGTGAGTTTGAGCCCTGCATCGGGCTCAGTGCTGATACCTGAGTCTGGAGCCTGCTTCGGATTCTGTGTCCCCCTTTTCTCTTTGCCCCTCTTCTGCTCATGCTCTGTCTCTCAAAAATAAAAATAAGCATTAAAAAAATTAAAAAAAGAAATTGATTGATGTGTATGTCATTTGGGAAACTTCATGAAACAAGGTCACCATCTTTATAGATAACATCATGAAGCATTCACTCAACAAATACGCATTAAAGATTTGCAGTGCTAGACATGGAGTGAGGCACTGGGGAAGCACAGTGAACAAGAGAGAGGTCTCTGCCTTCATGGAGGTCATAAAATCTGCTAAATCCTCCTCATCTGTAAGATAGAGATTGTAATAATACTTTGTTCATAGCCTTTGCAAGAGGAGTAAGTAAATGGCCATGAATGTGAAAACACAATTAGATTTAAAAATGGTATATAAATTATGAATGGCTATGATGATTGATGTTCCAAATATAGTTATTATTCCCTCTGGGAATAAATCCTGATTAATTATTTCTAGTTTTGAATATCCTCCATCCCTACAAAACCTATGATTTTATTCTTTTAATTTGGGGAGCTACAATTTTCTTTCACTATAGTCTTAACTAAAAGAAAGAAAATGCAAGGTATGTAGTTTGGGTTATAAACAGTTGTGTTAGTGAGCTATTTCTGTGTAACAAATAAGGCCTCCTCCTCAGCATGTATTTATTAACTCAGAGTTTCTGTGGGTCACAAATCTGGTTATGGCTTAGCTGGGTGCCCTGGCTCAGGGTTTCTCTCAAGGCTGTAATCAAGATGTTGGCCAGAACCGTAGTCATCTTGAGCCTCATTTAGGGAAGATCTGTTCCTAAATTCACATGGCTATTGAAGGCCTCAGAGGTCACACATCCAAGCTCATTAAGTGGCTTTTGACTGTTTATGTGGCTAAGAGTAAGCAAGGGGTCCAAGAAGGAGAAAGTGAGAAATGGAAATCACAGTCTTTTGTTCTAATCTAATTTCAGAAGCGACATTCCCATCATTAGGACATCACATCCCATTGTCCTTTTTTGTTCATTAGAAGCAAATCACTAGGCCCAGCCTGTACTCAGGAGAGGAGATTACACACATGTGTATTAGAAGACTGGGCTCATTAGGGGACATCTCAGAGATGGCCTACTACACAGTACTTGTAAACGGTACTAGAGTCAATGCTGTATTTATGGCATTGATAATGTTACACTATTTGAAATGAAAGACAGAAAGGAAATAAGCACCCCCCCCCCAAGAAACAATAGTTAGGGCAGACAAGGGAAAGTGGTGTTAGAGCCTTCTAGATTTTGACTTTTAACCAATAAAGAATTCTGGTTCGTTCTTTTGCTTTTGGCACTGGCTCATGCTTGGTTATTTAGAACCTCTCTGTTGTTCAGGAAAGCATTTGAAAGGCACTTTCCAGATATTGGTGGTGAACCAAGATCAGTCTTTCCTAAGCAAGAGTACCAAATTAAAAATACGTTAATTTAAATTTGTCACTTCACAGGATTGGTATCTCATTCATTCACTTGATTACTTTTAACCTACACTTGAAAGCAAAGCTGGTTCAATCATCTGGAGATTAAGGGGGAGAGCATTACAGGTACAGGGGAAACCTAGTGTTGTGGGAATAAGCTTGCTGTGGATTAGAAAAAGCTTGCAGTGTAGTCCAAGTGTAGTGGGCATGGGGGCAAATGCTATGCAATGACATTGGAGGTGAGGTGTGGTGAGCCAGGTTAGGGGTTTTAATTTAATCTAAATGCAGTGGAGGGAGAGTTATTACAGGGTTGGGGTGACTGCAAATAGCGATGAGTTATTATTATTTTTTTAGTGATTCTTTTTATTTTGTTTTACTTTTTAAATGTTGAGACAGAGCATGAGTCGAGGAGGGATAGAGAGAGAGAGAGACACAGAATTTTAAGCAGGCTTCAGGCTCCGAGCCCATGTGTAGGGCTCAGACTCACGAATTATAAGATCATGACCTGAGCCATGTGGGACACTTAACTGACTGAGCCACCCGGGTGCCCCTTCTTTTAGTGATTCTAATTCCAAGCCACTGCGTCTAGTGTGGGAGAGAAATATTCTGAAATCTATTAACTATAAGCCATGCGTGGGCAAAGATAAAACAAACACTTAAACTTTGTGATAGGATGTTATAATTATGTAATGTGTTCAATAGAGTTGAAGAGTTGTGTATTTCTACCAGCCAATGGCAAAGGCAATGTGGAGGACACATTTGGAATGAGGTCCTCATAGCATAGGGATTCCTAATATTACATTAGTTCATGTGACAGGACTTAGAAGAAATTCATTCAGAAAAACACCCAGTGTAGGAGTCTTTTTGGCATATTCTGTGCATATTTTCCCAAACAAGCAGCCATTATTTTTCTGTTGTGTCATTTATGTATGGCTGTTGCCTCTATGCAGTCCTTTGGCTCTTTTCTAAGCCAGCAGGCACCCAGGCAACTTGGCAGAGTCTTCTAGGATTTTAATATTAGAGCACACCATTTAAAATAGCAGTCTTGGTAACTTCCCTTTCCTCTACATTCGCCCTGAAGCTGACCTTGTGAGAAAAATACCCCAAAGAGGAACAAAAGGGAATCTACTTTTCCTGAAAGAGTAACTAGGAAGGAAGGTTCCAGAGTTTTAACATGGAAAATCAACCAGTCCTAAAATCTCCTTGTGGGTGTGTTCCTTTCTGAGTCAAGATGACTTTAAACTGGCTTGCGCAAACATGGTAAAAAAAATTATATCTCATTTGAGGATTCTCTTTTTAAAAATTTGAAAGAGGGGAGCCTGGGTGACTCAGTCCGTTGAGTGCCGACTTCAGCATGGCTCAGGTCATGATCTCACGGTTTGTGAGTTCAAGCAGTTGGTGAGTTCGAGTCCTGAGTCAGGCTCTGTGCTGACAGCTCAGAGCCTGGAGCCTGCTTCAGATTCTGTGTCTCCCTCTCTCTCTCTGCCCCTCTCCCATTCATGCTCTGTCTCTCTCTGTCTCTCAAAAATAAATAAACACTAAAAAAAATTTTGAAAGAGAAATGTACTGTTTCCTGATCTTTAAAACTCATAGAAAATACAGAAGCATATTAAGAAGGAAATTCTAACCGAATATAATCACCGTTGGTGATTTTGATATATATTCTTTGTACAACCATGTCTTTATCCATCCATATCATCTAGTTATAATTCATAGAGTATTTGCAGATTTGTGTTTGGATTTTTTCTGCTTAACTTGTTTTGTGAACAATTCCCTGAGGTCATGATTTACTTTTTGAAAATATGATTTTAATGATGGTAAATCTTCTGTTTGTTACAATTTACTTAAGCCATTCTGCTTATTATTAGATGCAGTTCATTTTGAATTTTTCCCTGGTAATAAATAATATTGTGGTGAACCTTCCCACACACAACCCTTCATCTGCATCTCTCATTTTTCCAAGGGTATTATTCCAACAAGTGGCTTTTGATACATTCTATTAAAATTGCTTTCAAAGCTTTTCCCTTTTCCCAATTGTCTCATCATCATCAAGACTATGCAGAGAGCCTATCAAATTTAACCTTTAACCAAGCTTTGGATAGTCATTAAAAAAGAAAGATTTGCCAATTTATTAGGTAAAAAATTATTTTAATTTGCTTTATTTGATTAAAAGGAGCATTGAACATTATTTCCATTTATTTGTAGGCAATTTGTCAGTTGCCTGTTTGTGTCTATCTGTGCCTTTTGGGCATTTATCTTTCAGAGTATTAATGTTTAAGATACTGAAATTTACACTTTTTAATTTGGAAAGGATATGCACCCTTTGTCCTTAAAACTTGGAGGCACAAATACAGCATCCACCCATATGCTTTTAGGGTAAAAGTTTAAACAGCATTCTTTTTTTGTGGTTCTTAACCCCTGACATAGTAGTTTATATATGAGTTTGCAAATGTGTAAACACATGACTTTCAAGTCGTGTCACTTCTGCCTGTTACAGGTTCAATTACCCCAATCCTCCTTATATTTTTCTGCCCGTTTCTCCCTTTCATCTACTGTAATAAAAAATTTTAAAAGATCCAGACTTCTACTTATCCCGCTTTATTCAGCTACACTTTTAGGTGGCAGCCTGCCAAGGAAACCACAGTCTGAAAAAAACAACTCATGTGAGAACCCAAGGGGTCCACAGCTCTAGTGGAGAGGAGTGGTTGACAGAGAAAAACAGGACAGCTTCTTGTCGATGCCACGTGAAGAACGAACTTCCCCATGCCAGCTCAGAGGGAGCGGGCTTAGTGAGCAGGGCCGTGGGGCTCGGGAATTTCAGGGATCGGACAGTCCGCTCTCTTGTTCTGCCTGTGGCCAGAGGCAACTCACTCATCCCGGCTCCATCTCTGCTGCCTCATTTTATAATGGAGGTAATAATACCTCCAAGGTATACTCTAATTAATTATTCTTAGAGACTCTGAAAATATAATTGCTAATTATTATAACTGTTAGATCATTAATTCTTCATTCCTTTTTATAGAGTTTTAATCATATGCTGAAATGTGACACTCAGGCCAGTGATTTGTGGAGATTTTGTTGCCTGTTATTTTCGTAGCTTCTTGATGAAGCACCCCATGCTAGGTGAATTCCTTCAAATGTGAAAACTTGAGAGCGTGTTGAACATATTTAGAAATTGTGGAGTTCCAAGAAGAGGAAATGCCAAAGAAATTATAAAAGTTTAGGGATATAAAGAAATAATGTGCTTGATTTCTACCCTAGGAAAAAAGAAATTATAAAACTTCATCTCTCCATAGATCATTGTAACTCAAGAGTAAAATAGCTAAATATTTGAGACTGTTTTTAAAACCATGTTCTCTTCTTTTTCCTCCAGTGTGAGCCATATTATCTGGTCACTGGTGAATGATTGTACCTAAGAGTAGGTATTAAAGTTTACTTAGATGTTCAGCAGGAATATCTTATCTTCATTGTTAATATCTTAACAAATAATGTATTCTGAATAGTGCAGGCTTTCACTGTGCAGTTTTAAGTTTGCACCTGTGTTATTATTATTTTTTTCATTTTTAAATTTTATTTAAATCCAAGTTAGCTAACACATTAGTGTAATAATGCTTTCAAGAGTAGAGTTTAGTGATTCATCACTTACATGTGACTGCATGTTAACTGATTAAGCATCTTTTTGTCCATTTAAATTCATAATGTGGCCATGAGCTGAAAGAAGTGTTTAATTTAGTGGGTGAACATCTTATTTTTGTGATTAGGTCAAACTGTGTGTTGTCATTCCTCTAGAAACAGAGAGATACAATGAATGCTGGAATTATCACCTAGACCTTCTGGCTTCTTTACCATGACTCAATCTAGAACCAACTGTGAGTCTTTGGTTACTTGGGTAACTGCATGCTGCCTCAGTTTCCCAACCCATAAATGGGAAGAATGAAATCTTCTCAAATTTTCAAGGCTATTGTGAAGCTTAAAAGCTTCATGTGGGCTAGTAAAAATTTAGTGTCATTTTGTAAAGTTGTTTTATTTTCGGATGCATGATTGTTGGTAGAGATGTGCATTTTGACCTTTTCCCCTCCATTTTTGCCAGGGAGATTTTGTATACTGATAAGAGCTATGGATTGATTTAGAAGGAGTTACTGTCAGATGTTTTTAGCTCCCAGGGCCTCTGGCTTCTCCTGGAATGGCCTTAATGTGAATGTGGGCCAGGTAACCAGCCTCTTTAAGTGTCAGCTACATCATCTTCATCAGGAGGAAAATTTCAAACATTTATTTTCTTTGCAAAAGGCAAGTTTTAGTGGTGGAGTCAATTTACTTCTGAAATGATCTCTGAATCTGAATGAGGAGCACATATTTATTTTCAGGGTAAGTGGTGAGGTTGTATAATTCTCCTGGGACAGATGTACCAAACACTGGGCTGTAAATTACATATGGCTGAAAGAAGACGCTCTGGTATGAAACCACGTTTCTGCCTCGCTTACTGGCTCTTCTTGGCTTGGGGCTGAGATCTGGACACTTGGTGACCCTTGGATTTACCTAGAAAATGAAAAGCATACTTTAGAGAAACCAGAAAGGGGTGAGTAATATCATCTCCATGTAAAAAGGAGGAGCTGGGGGTGTGACCTGGGTCCCGCATCTGTCTATACTGGAGACTGGCAGCGTCACTGAAAATGTCAGATGGCTTGGCATTACAATTTATTTTCAAAGGGCTTTTGATAACACAATTAAGCTTTTTCTCTTTGTTTTATCTTAAAGTTGCCCGTACAGGCTACATTAATGTGTCGCCAAGTAGGATTTTTGTTGTTGTTGTTTCTGGGAGACTTCGGTCTCATAAAAATTAAATGTGTGCATTCCTGTAACCTGATATGTCCTCTCCAGTAAAAATCAATGCTTCTTGCCCTTGCCGTGTGAGCTGCAGAGGGCTTGCTATGTGGCCTGAGTGCGTTGTGTGCATATGGCCTTTCGTCTCCCGTGTTTTCTGATGTTTCTGAAACATATCTGAGACCTGAGCCCTGCTACAAACAATCTGTTGGCTTGGGACTAGTCTCCCTGTGTGCTTGCTGGAGAGCAGTTAGAGGGTCCCCCCCGCCCAGTGTTTGCCCTGGGAAGTAGGCACAGAACATGGTCAGTTATTAATTATCTGTGTATTATTCCTTTAGTTGGAGGGCACAAGAATACCTGGAGAAGACGGATTTCTGAAGGGGTAGCAAAATTTTAAATCATTTAGTTTCTTGCAGACTTGAATTATACTATCTTAATATATGCCAAGTACACAGAGTTTGACTCTTGATGGCCAATGATTTGCTTGAACTTAGATGCAATGAATTTTCCTAACCAGGTGGAGGTGCCATCAGTTTTCTCCTAGCACATAGTGAAATGTTGAGTTTCAGGATTAGGTTCCAAAGTAGAGGAAAGACTCTGAGATCCTCTAAGATTCTGCTGGAACTAAACATGGCCTCTAATAAATGAGACCAAGCTAGCCTTTTACAGCATACGTTTGTGAGATGTAAAGATGTGTTACTGAGATAATGGAGTTTGTAGGAGCAGGATGCATCTATTCTGCTACATAAAATTCCAAAAATGGCATTGCATACTATGCTTTTGACATAACTCCAAGGTTGTGTTAGAGCCAGTGATGGACTATTCCTGATTGTCCTTGACCCAGTTTCAGAAGGAGAGTAAGCATGCGAAGGTCGGAGGTTTGGCGAGATCCAGTCATGCTTTTGTCTCCACTTTGGCCTGATGTCACTGAGTCAGTAGGACAACATCCCTCGGAGAGCTCAGATCTTACTCACAAGGCCCCACTTACATGATCAGCAGAAAGGATTCTCCCAACCTGAATGACATTGCTGAGCACCTATTCAGGGGCGGGGCTAAAGACTTCATAGTCTTTACAAAGACGAAATAGATTAATAAATTAATTTGATTAATGCCTACTATATGCCCGGGACCATGTTAAATATTTTATTTACATTGCCTTATTTAGTAGGTGTTATGGGGTTTTTTTTTTTTCCTGGTGGGGAAGCTGACATTCAGAGAGGCTGAAGATTTTACCCAAGATCATATAGTTATTAAGTGGTAGAGCCAACCTTTCTGTCATGGATACCTCCTTTTCTTGGGCTCCTAATTATTGTACACGTATTTTGAAAAACTTGTCAAGAGAAACCACACACCATCTCTTCAATGAAGATATCTGTATGAAGAGAATACCATGGACCTCTTTGTTCCATATATCTTACTTCCGTACCTGCTACCAATACAGACAATTCTATCTGTCATCAAATATTTTACTGAGTGCTTACAAAATCCTAACATTTAGTGCCATTGATTTCAAGAAGTACAATACAAGCATAGGTTATTTTGCCTAATAACAGAAAACTGAAGGTGTAGTTGATAATATAATCTAACTAAATGGAACTGTAACTGCTGTTGTTATTGTATTTAGAGATTCAGTCCTGTTAACTGTAAACAATGTTATTTCACCCAACTTAAAAAATCTTTTTTAACATTTATTTAATTTTGAGAGACAGAGAGACAGAGTGTGAGCAGGGGAGGGCAGAGAGAGAGGGAGACACAGAATCCGAAACAGGCTTCGGGCTCTGAGTATCAGCCCAGAGACCAACATGGGGCTCGAACTCACAAACTGTGAGATCATGACCTGAGCTGAAGCTGGCTGCTTAACTGACTGAGCCACCCAGGCACCCCACACCCTACTTCTTAAGTACAGTCACTCAAGGATTAACATGTTTGGTATTTTTTGTATGATTGTGTTTGGAATTACTGTACTGACTTTGTTCTGGAACAGAAAAGAGAATAGACATTTGCAAGATTAGAATCTGATAACTTTCAGGTCCTGGGTGAATTTACAATCACTGGCATTCATCCCTGAATGATATTTTCCAGTTATCCAAAAAGGCTTTTATTCAGGATCCATTTGTGGTTGGGATGCATTGTGATGCATCATTTATGCAGCGCCTCTAAGTGTTTACTGGGAAGGGTGTGCAAGAGACAGAGCCCAAGGACCCATCCTAAAGACTTACTATCTAGAGACACATTTACTGTTCTGTAATAGAATTTCAACTAAGAGCTGATATTGCTTAACTCATCCATTTCTTGTGAGCTGATGTTCAGGGTCTCCTTTGGCATTTAGATAACCCCAAACATGCTGATTTGTATTTTCACTTCCAATAGACGTTCAGAGTAAAGAGTAGGTGTTACACTTTACAAATGGCAGGAGGTGGGATGGGAATGAGGGTATACATTCTACCACAAGTTACTGCTAACGGAGGGTTTTGGGGGAGGCCTACTGAAGATGGGCTGGAGACTGCCGATTCCTACATTTACACCATAAAGGACCTCTTTGCTTTTCCTTACTTTTACATTTCAAATATTTTTTCTACTAGATCGATATTAATTAATTCATTTCCTTTGTAAGTTAAAGGCATTCATAATTGTCAGTCAGAAATTGTAACAAACATGAGGCGACTGATGTTATCGTATTGAATCAGAAAATTCCTGTAAAAGTAAAGTTGACATTTTACTTGGCATGTGAAAGCTTTTTTTGTGAATAACTAAATGTTTAAATATATGGTAAGCTTTTAGAAATACTGAAAATAGAACTGATCTCTGTTATTACTTTCACAGACTGCCTAGGAATCCAGAGACCCCCAAGCGGGGAACAACTGGACTTAGCAATTGCCATAAATTTCCTTTGACTTCTAACATTCTGTGATTTGCGAACACCATTAAAGCTAATAAAATTGACTAGTTACAAATGTACTTCCAACAGTGAGTTTTGAAATCCAGGTCCAACATTTTGTGGGGTGGGGGAAGAGGCAGATTTAGATACCCCCCCAAATGTGGAGAGCAGTGTAAGGATGTGGGGATAATTGCACTTGGGTGTGCCCCACATTTTCCCTTGGTAAGCAACTCAGAGTAGTAGTGTCTACTTTGTCATCCTTGACCACAGACAGTTTTACTTGTGATAAAAACAAAAACAAAAATCAGACCCTTTATGTGATACTTTGTCTCCACAAGTGGCACGGACCTTACTTACCCCACCCTCTAGCTTAGGCCCCACATTATGGGCAGAATGCTCTGGAAAACCAAAGCTGACTGTATCAAATCTTTGTTGGGTCTCAACTGCCCATGGGCCAAAATCTAACCTCCTTGGCTGAATGTTCCAGGTCTTTAACAATATAACCCTACACCATACCCGATTCCTCTACACATATACATTATGAACCTGCTGCCCTGACTTTTTCATTGTAATTGCAAGTTTTGAACCTTTCGTGAACCTCACTCTTTATATAGACTATTCTGCTAACAGAACCCTTCTCTCTGCACAGTCTTTGTTGGGTTAGTTCCTATGACTTTGGGCTAAGATAGTAGCCTTTATTATGTACCAGGCACTCATTTAATTTTTATAATTGAGGGGTTGCCATTGTCAGTCCCATGTTGTAGAGGAAGAACCTGGCCTGTAGAGGTTAAGTAAACTTCCCAGAATCATATAGCCAATAACTAGTGGAATCAGGATTGGAACTCGTGCGGTGTGTCACTTTAGGACCTACACTCTGAATCCCATACACTGTCTCTCTCCTACAGACAAAGGCTTTCTTAAATCCTTCATGTGGCGTTAGCTCTTCCTTTCTTAGCATTCCCAAAGTGCTTCTTAAAGCATCCTTGTAATGGCGTTTAGCAAGTTGCATTATTATTTCGGTCTTTCCATGCCTGTGTGATCTGAGAGTAATTTTGAACATCATTCAGCTTCATGTGCCTGGGACCTCGCAAAATGCCCAGTATTACCAGCGGGTAAATACCTAGTAAATATTTCTTGAATGAGGGAATGAATGAGCGAATGAACAAACACAGAAGCCCTTATCTGTACCCCGATGGGTTGGGATCATCATTCCTTCTTTGACACGCTTCTGGGATATCAGTTGAAAAACCCTTTCTTCCGGTCGGTAGATTTGACCTGTCTCAAGGGTGCAGAACATCCCAACAGGAAAACTTAGAGCTCTCAGTTGTCATCTACGCGTGACAGCAGATCATTTCCAAATCTTGCAAAGATGCCCGGGAATTGTGCTGAGTATCCATGTAATCCTTCAGTCCGACAATGCTGATTTATTTAAGTATAGGTTTGGTGCTCTGTGAGATCTCACCATCTGTGTAAGTTGTGTTTACTTTAAGTACCAGTCAGCGTTTTCCTGACAAGTTATAGAAAAATGGTAGTTGAACTTAATTTTTAAGTGAAGTCTGTTTAAGAGTAATTGGTTAATTACTAGTTGGTTGATTTTGTTTCCTTAAATTAAGGGCTTCAGTTAATATTACATGCTTATTATTCTAGTTTGCAGGAAGCGGCTGCAGTAGGGCCCACAGTTTCAAACATATTGTAGTCCTGTTCTATGCCAGCCCCTGCCTGGGCTTCTAAATTCATCTTTAGCTAATTTTACAAGACTGGAAAGTAAGCTGATGGGTTACCGGCTTTAGGATTGCAAGTTAGAAGCTTGATTTAATAGCCACTTATAAAACCATTTAGGCAAAAATTGGTTATTAGGCCTTCAATGGGATGGGGTGCACAGAGCCATTTGATTGAGGCTGATCTCTCAAAATACTGAGAATTGGAGTCAGTGCCATTTGGGCTGAAGGTGTTTTGTCAAGTGCATGCAAGATAGTATCCAAACCTTGCTGTGGGGTGGCTTGGAGTGCAGTGATGTTTTGGCAAGAAAGGATATGTTTAGCAGCCTTTTGGGGACGTCCAAGGAGTCTTGCCATAGCCTTCAGAAGAGAACACACCAAGGTTGGGTGAATCTGGATGTGTAATGGTTTTATAAATGTTTTGGTTTCAATAAAATCCCAAATGTATTTTATCAATGCATTTTTCTTCTTAATATTTAGACCCTTGTGTATTTCAAGGGAAATTTAGTCCATATGTTTTTGATTCATTTATACTTAACTCATCAAAATGTTGTTTTCTAAGTCATTTGGTGTCCAAGAAGACTTTAGAGCATGATTTAAATACCTTCCAATGTTCTTTTCCCTTCGTTTTTAAAAATAGAAAGCCATCTACTCTTGGCAAAACCTAAATGCAAACACACCAAAAGTTTGGTTGAAAGTTTCAAGCCCATAAGGCCATTAAGTGGGGCCAAATGCATTCACCAGCTCCTGGTAATGTGCAGGCTTCACTACTCAAAGCACAGAAAAAAAAAGTAAAATAAAAGCGGACATTTGTTGTGTGCCATGCGTTATGTGAAACATTCTATGAGTCACTATCTTGTTTAGTCCTCATAGTATGTGGTGAAGGGTAGATACTTTTAATTTCTACATTTTGGAAAATAAAACTCTGCATAATTTACCCAAAGTCTTATAGTTTGTTAGTGAAAGAACTAGAATATGAAACCAGCTCAATGGGTTTTAACCATGAAGTTGTATAGTGTATGTTGGAAGCCATATTAGTCACTGTACTCAGAGTTTATCTTGAATCATAACTGAGTCTCTCCATATTGTTATGGCCACTTACTTGTATTTTTTATTACATTCTCTTATTGAATATTTACAGTGCGTGCATGTATGATGATGCACTGTTTGAATATATACATATTAAAAGATTGTTCATTACATAGGGTGGTAATAGAAGGTATATTTATTTATTTTAAATGTTTATTTTGAGAGAGAGAGAGAGAATGAGAACACAAGTGGGAGAGGGGTAGAGAAAGAGAAGGAGAGAGAGAATCCCAAGCAAGTTTCATGCTGTCAGAGCAGAGCCTGATGCAGGGCTCAAACCCACGAACCCTGAGATTGTGATCTGAGCTAAAATCAAGAGTTGGATTCTTAACTGACTGAGCCACACAGGTGCCCTATAGAAGCTACTTTTAATTGAGTACTTACTTTGGACTGGACACTGCAGAGCTCATTATGTTCTTGTCTTATTTAAGATGCATGACTCTGGGGCACCTGGGTGGCTCAGTTGGTTAAGCATCTGACTTTGGCTCAGGTCATGATCTTGCAGTCTGTGAGTTTAAACCCACATCAGGCTCTCTGCTGACAGCTCAGAGCCTGGAGCCTGTCTCAGATTCTGTGTCTCCCTCTCTCTCTGCTCCTCTTCCACTCATGCTCTATCTCTGTCTCTCAAAAATAAATAAATGTTAAAAAAATTAAAAAAAGATGCATGACTCTGTGAGGTAAAGATTGTTATTGTGAAGAACTATGGAGATATGAGATTTTACCCTATTCACAAATTAAATCAGGCTGCAAGTTTCCTGGAGGCTGGTGGAATATGAGATGCCTGGGTCAGAAACAAAGTTCTTTATTATTTGGGGCAGGCACGTAGCAATAACCCCATCTTCACATCAGTTTTCCTGGCCCCAGGTCCTACAAGGGAGACATGGAGTGGCCCAGCCACAGGTTTGTGTTATGGTGGAGGCACTCTGAGTTTAGAAATCCCACCCTCTTTTAATTCTGGGATAAGCAAACTTGCCTGATCTTTGCCCCTTTGGGAGACATTAATTTAACATATTGTACAGTAAGCAGACCTGCATTCTGCCTCAGAGGGACACACTAAGTCTATCTTCTGAGACTGTTCTCTATACAGATGTGTTTGAGAAGATTCTGGAACAAAGATTTTTTCACATACATCAATAGCAAGAGATCCATGGAAACTTCTCTCCCTACAGTTATTATCTCCATTTTACAGACACAGAATCTGGGCTTAGAGAAATTAAGTCATTCATTCACTCCAGAAATGTTTATTGAGCATGTATGTATGTTACGGTCACACAGCTAAAAACTAGAACAGAGGTGAGTCAACACCGTCTCCAAGCCATTAACTTGTGCCCTTTGTCTCTTCCCCCCTCACCTCCTCAGCCACTGTCCATCTTGCCTCCTCACCTGATGACCAATGATACAGAACAGAAATTAACTGAAGACGGTAATGACCCTTTGGGACAAGTGTTTCTTCGGCCATCAGGTTCTCACTCTGCATCTTTGACCCAACCCTCAATACCCCAACTCAATAAGGTTGTTGCAGTGCAGGAGTGGTATTGGTAGATCCCGAGAGAAGTCAGAATGGCATTTTGAGATCATACTTAACAGCATGCAGGAGACAATGGTGCTAAGTGATTGAAAGTTGGATTCAATGTGAATATTTTGTTCTGAAAAACGTAGTTTTGTAACTTGGAAATAATCTGGTTTCTATTCAAAATCCAGAAGGTTCTTTTTCCCTGTTGCCCCCTACACCAGTCAGTCAGCATTCTTTTATGTTTATAGAATGATACCATTAAATGACTTGTGGAAGGTTCTCATAGTGCCTATGCTAGCTTGTGAGATTCCTCTTGACATGTGCCTGAATCTGTCTATTAGGAAATATTCAATGATTATGAAGTTGGAATTGGGGGAGAAGAAGAGGTCTTGGCAACAATATGACTAGAAGTATCTTTTGAAAACAAAGAGGTCTTCTCTACCCTAGATAAGGGTCTCCCAAGCTATGAATTCTCTCTCAGCACATGCCCTTGAGGGAGCTAGTTTGCCAGTTTTCTGGGGAGGATAATAAAGGAGCACATGTAATAATGAAGAGGGCTGGTAACTAGCTTTGAATTATGCTGTGGAAACAAAATGAATCTTAGCTGGTCAACCTTTGTCCCTTTCAACCAGGCGTCTTCAGGGGAAGACATTTCTCTGACAGAGGAGAAGCTGTACCTTAAAAAAAGTGAAGGAAAGAAGCCTGACTTGAGCTCATTTAGTCCTGCCACTGTGTTCATGGATTAGTGTAGCTTGGTGAGAAATTCTCTCCTGTTGGCCTACTCCTCAGCCCCTGAAGCAATTGGCCCTGTTTCCTGAGCTTATTTCAACTCCCTTTGATGCCAGAGAAAATCTAATTAGTGAAGAATTTGACAGAAAGAATTTTAGGGAGAATTCTGCCACCCCAAACCCGCGGCGAAGTGGGGACATGATTCTTCCCTCTGAGGCTATCATGGTTGAGGGTTTTTTTTTCCCCTTTCCCTAATGTTAAATGTTAAACAAGAAAGAAAGGTTATGCATAAAGTCCCTGTGATGGAGCCAGGCCTCTTTCATAGCAGATGACTCTAGAGTCCTTATCTTGCAAAAGAATTCTCTTTCCCAGACAAGCTCCATCTGTCTGATTCTAGACGAGGCAGCAGAAAGAGGAAATTAGTTTCTATACCTTAACAGCAAAGTCAAGTAGAAGAGAAGAATCTTTGAGATGAGGTTTTATTTAAGAACAAAAGTAGGCTCCCAAATAGGGTGGGGTTGCTGTTTGGCTCTGAATATCCGAGACTTTGGCATGGCAGTGGCCAAACAGTCACCAAACAGAACCAAACAAAAAACCCACCAACAACATGTGAAGCGTTGCTTTCGTCATTCATTGCTTCTGCCCGTTTCTCTTGATTGGATTCCCCTTGATTGACTGATCAGAGCAGCGGGACACCTTTCCTGGAGTGGCTGGTGTGAGATGCTCATAAATGCATGTGACTCCCACAGAGCCTTCCGTGCAGACCATCTTCCCCTCCCACTGTGTCCCTTCGGAGGGTCTGCGCTGTTTCCTTGTTGTCGTTGTTGTTGGTTGATATGTTTGTTTTGGCCCCCCCCACCCCCACTTCCCCATCTCAAGGAAGCTGTACACACATTGGAGCATTTGGGGCTGACTTGGCAGGATCATGTGGCTGCCGGCAGCTTCCCAAATATGACACCAGTGAAAATATGAACCAAATGTTCCTTGTACACTGGGGTGTGAAGTCTTCATTGCCTCTCTCTGAGAGCAGAGAGCACGAAAGAAGCAGACAGACACTTTGGGTCTTGGTTTCTGCCCTGCCTCATAATAGCTGGGTGACGTCTGTGAACTCAGTTCTTTATCTGTCAAAGAGCAGTCATTTTACCCACTTCAAAAAGGTGCCACTGAGGTTAATCCAAAGTCATTTACAGAGGGCCTGTGATATGCCAGATAGTGTGTGCTGAAGTAGCTTCTCTACCCAAGCATGAGCATCTCAAGGGCAAGGCCATGTCTTATTCCCACGTGGGCCAGAGAGCTGACTCTCACCGGCTGGGCTTGTATCTTGATTCCGTTCCTTGCTAGCTCTGTGACCTTGGGCAAACAGTTTAACCTTTCACCTGGAAAGTGGAGATCACAACACTACTCACCTCACAGAGTTCTTCTGGGAATTAAATAAGAAAAATACATGTAGCCCCGGCCTGGAAGGCACTCTGTGAGTATCAGCAATGGTTATTTCTGTACTTAGGAGCCCAGTGCCTGGGCACATACCTGCTTTTTGAAGTACAGTACACAGTAAATGCTCAACAAATACTAGTTCCATTTTCTGTAATCCTTCTTTGACAAATCTTCCTATTCACATACGAGAAGTTATGCTGATATGTTCCACTGGGACTGATCCTAAGAAAGGGAGACAATGGTCATCTGGAGGGAGTTTAATTCTGAATGTTCCCGTCACATGTGTTAGTTCGTTTCATTGCCATAAACCTACAGGGGGAGAAGTGTGGACCAAACCAAGTCACTGCCTTAGGGCATCATGCTCTCAGTGTAGCCATTGGTTTCGGTGGGGCCCAGCTTCAGTAGTCCTCTGCTATGTTTGGTGTGGGGAGAAAGCAGTGCCCAAGAATGTTCAGTCAGCATGTCCCTGGAACGTGGACCCCACACATGCACCTGCCTGGGTGGGGGTAGGTGGTACATGTTTGTGTGTGTTCGCAGAAGGGGGCGTCACAGCTGGGAGAATAAATAAAGAAGTTGATGACTCAAGGGTCTTTTAGTTTCCCTGGCATCTCCAAAAGGTGGCTTCTGATTACACAACTATCTCACATTCCTAGCCGACCTCAGGTGTACCTCAGGCCTTCTCTTCTTCCCATTGGCTTCTTCCTTTGACTTGAAGCTATTTATAAAGATTGGCATCTACTAAAGAAAGAGACAAGAAGCAGCAAGAAGCCATTTTAGTGAGTGAACTTTTTTTGGGGGGGGACGGTGTATGTGTGGTTTCATTTTTATTGCTTCCAACTGTTTTTCAGATCTGCTTAATTTATTGTTGGACACCTCAGAGTTTCTTTGGCTCCGACAAGCTCCCTGGCCCCCAGGCACTTCATTCCTCAGACTATACTTCCCATCTGGCCCAGGATCCTTTGTAGTGATGTGGAGCTTGTGGGTTTAGCTGTGGGATTTTGTCACCTCCTTCATGTTTCTTCTGGAGGATTTTTCAGATACTGAAGTGGGCCTTTAACCTCATAAATCTTTGGGTGGCTTGACTGGTTGCTATTTGTGACTTCCACAACATGAGAGCCCTGACTCTTCTAGTTTATGGGGGGTTGATTGAGCCAGGATGGGGGCGGGATTGGAGAGGATAAATCAGAAGAGTTTATCATTGGCTTTGCACTCAAATCCTGAAAACAAAAACAAACAAAATCCAACCAACAGTGCGTGAAGCATTAGTTTCAAAATTACTTGCTTCTGTTTTCAGAATTTGAATGCAAACCCAGGAATATGGGTCTTGGACCTGGTAGCCTTAGAGATGATTTAGTCTAACCTTTTCATTTTACGAATGTGGAAACTGAGGCCCAGAGGTGTTAAATAACATGTTCCTGGTCACACTGCTAGGAGCAGAGCCATCCCTGGGACACGGGCCTTGTGATCCCTTCTTTGGGGTTCTATCTGCTGTTCTCTGCTCACACACCTATCGTTGGCTGAGGCAGAAATGAAACTGGCTTCTTAACCAATTTTTAACCATTTGCAACCTCTCTTACCTTCTTTACAATGGCATTTTCCTGGTCTCCATCTTGGCCGAATTTCTTCTTCCCTTTTTCTCATAGTCTTTATCATGTGTGCACATGGAAGCAAAGAAAAACAACTTCAGTTAAAAATTATTATTTCTGGCCACTCGAAGTTTTTCTGGAAGTGACTGCCAGACTCTAATATACTTAGATCTATGTGTCTTTCTTTATCATCTTTTTACAAGGCCTATTAAATCCCCGCTTTGAAAGTGGGGATTTAGCTCAGTTGTCCTCCTTCTTCTCTACCTCCTGCCTTCTCTCAAGGTTCCATTATTACCTTTACTTCTTCTGTTGGTTGCCTCTGCCTTTAAATTATAACTTGTGTTGTGATGAGTGCTGGGTGTTATTTATAAGTAATGATAAATCACTGAATCCTATACTTGAAACTAAGATTGCACTGTATATTAGCTAATAGAGTTTAAATAAAATCTTAGAAGAAAAAAAATTATAACTTCAGGTTAACTTTGTGTCCCATCAACTTTTAGTCAGTTTCTTAAGTTGAAGCTCTGAGTCCTCTGAGGACCATTTTCTTATCCTACTCCCTTCCACCTTCCAGTCTTTGTCAGTGCCATAGCTACTTTCACTTTTGTGTGGGTAATTTACCTTTCCATTCTGTCTTGCAACCACTTCTCGGTCTTCTGTATTTTTGGTTAATGTTAAAAGTTAAAAACTAGTGAAAAGCATATATATTTATATATATATTATTTTATTATATATTATATATAATAATCTTAATATAAATATATATATATAATGACTACAATCTTTGTTGCTTGGTTAAATTATGTATTAAGTTGCTTCTGGAGAGGACTTAATGTCATTACCCAATTCAAACAGGAGTATTCCTAACACCAGGGTCATGATAGGCTTCTTATATATTTCATTAGTTGCTTAAATTGTTTGACCAAGGTTACTAACTCTGTCAGATTCTCCAAAAAATGTCCCTGTCAGCCTTTCCGCTGTCCCCCACTCCCCCACTTACTTCTTCCTCCTGCCTTGTTCTAATACTTCACAGGGAAATAGAGCCAAATACTGTTGAGTTTTCTTAGACTTCAGAACTGTCAGAATTTAAAGATCAAGTCTGTGAGGTAAGCCCAGCCAATGATGAGATTGAATCTTTTGTCCTCCTTTGGACCATTGGAATGAAATTATATGTGCCCTGCAATAATAAAAGAAGCTGTTATTTTGGAGAATCAATTGATATTGCTGATGAGTTTAATTTTGTCTATTTATTTTTGGTCTTTTCATCCCAAAGGAGGATGGTAGTGTCATACATGCTGTTTGTTTGATGGATCCCGTGGCGATTGATAATAATGATTCTGATGCTTTCTGTTGGACCAAGATAATAAAAAGCTCAAGGGTATTTGTAATGTGCCTAACTGGGTTTTAAATCAATTAGTGGGTATCTGAGGGCTTTATGTAAGATGTCACCAGAAACAGCTACTTAAGGAAGAGCCTGGAAAATCTCAAAAATTATCCCAGTTTGAAAGTGTGATGCCTGCTGTTCTAAGCGGCTAGTCTGATACTCGAATTGCATATTATGTGAAATACTGAAATAGATAATTTACCAAGCTCACAATTTCTCATGCTGAAGAAAATATGCAATTAGGAAGTGCCTAACATAGATTAAAAAAGGGTATTTGCAACAACTGAAATGGTTGATGTTAAACCATAATTTCCCCCAGATAATGGATTGCCACAGGAGCTGAATCTGCTTGGCCAGATGCTTCACCTGATCATAGCTTTGCATCCCCTTCTGTCTGTCTGTCTGTCTGTGGATCTTAGATGAGAGGAGCCAAACCTGGGGAGCAGGAGATGAAAACTGGCTCAATTTGTCTCAAGTCTTGGCAAAGTGTTGAAAGTGGGTTATAACATATATTCTCTGGGTAAATCAGTCCTTTTGAAACAGCCCTGTTTGATATGATGGTATATTTGGAGTCATTGATGATGAAATAGGTGCTTATCCCCAAGATATTCTAAACCTGGGGGGGAGGGAGCTCCTGCTATGTGGTGAGTATCCACTATTTGTAGGTCTATAGGGAATGCCAGGTCTGTAAGGGATACCCAAGCTCCTTCTTTGAGACTCTCATCAAGGTGATTTGGCCAAAAAGGTAATTGATTCTTCTATTATGATTCACAAAATACTAGTGCTGGCTGTGATCTGGACAATTTTATAGGGCACTGTGGCATGGCCGTGTGGAATGGGTGTGGGGTGCACAAAAGGGTATGGGAGAAATAATACAGTTGAGAGAGTCCTTGTCTGGAAATCCTTCTCTTGAGGGACCCCCCTTAATTTGTGCACTTATTAAATATATATTTATATACATTTATTTATTTATTAAATATATATTTATATATTATTGGAAAGTAGCTAGTCTGTATTGTGGCTGACATCTAATGTTCCTCAGACTTAGAGTTATACAGCTGTATTAGGCTTTCTGTAAGTCTTAATGTGGTTTGGGCATAATCAAGTAGGGCCCAGGTTTTTCTGGTCTTTTATAATTGACCTGGATTCTAACCACTTTCCTGGGATGTCATTCTGTTCTTTTGCCAAAATGTGTGTGTGTGTGTGTGTGTGTGTGTCAGGAAAATTAGTATTAGGTGAAATTGGTTGTGGGGCTGTGGCTTAAAAATGGTGGGATCTGAATTTACCCAGAGGTTGTGTGGTGTGTGTGTGCACGTGTGCGTGTGCATGTGCACGCCCACATGCATGCATGTGGTGTGGCTATACTGTGAGAGGGGACAGAGGTCAAAGTCGTGTGTGCATGGAAGTACAGCATTCCTACAGGAGCATTCCTATTCAGGTACCACCTTCTAGAGAGTGTTACTAACCTGGTCTTCCCATCCTGGGTCCTGGGAACTTGAATGTAAATAAGGACTGAGTTTATATACAAGTCAGTTACCTTACTTTAAAAAGAGGTAAGAGGGGGGTCCCTGGGTAGCTCATTCGGTTAAGTGTCCAACTTCAGCTCAGATTGTGATCTCATGGCTTGTGGGTTTGAGCCCTGTGTCAAGCCTCTGTGCTGACAGCTCAAAGCCTGGAGCCTGCTTCAGATTCTGTGTCTCCCTCTCTCTCTGCCCTTCCCCTGCTCATCGCCTATGTCTGTCTGTCTGTTCTCTCTCAAATAAATCAACGTTAATTTTTTTAAAGAGCTGACGGGTTTTGTGAGGATCGCTGAACTGACATTCTTGATTTACCTCTATAGGGTATCCCAAACAGATCATGTATTTTGAAATATTCACACATTAAGTATATACACTTATAGCAATTACAAGTTACATGTAAATATCAATAATGCTAAATGTTCTGGTGTTAGCTGCCAGTTTCTTTTGACAAGGGAATAGGTTGCTGCCCCCACCTTCTGCCTTTCTTGTATCATCTGTTGGTCTACCTCTAAGTCACTCCAGCCCATCTTGGACTGGTGATTGTTTCTATCATGGTTGCGAGCATTCCTACACAGTCTCAGCTCTTTGCCCACTGTTGCTCAGTCTTGTTTCCTTATTCTGTGTCTTCTTTATCTCTAACTCTTTCATATCTCAATGATCCCTCTTTAGGCAAATATTTTATAATAAGCTGTTTTAACTTTGCAATGAATCTTATAAACATGCCCTAAATATAATGAAACATAAAAATGTAATTTTAATAAAATAATATGTATTTATTGCATTTAGGATCCTAACAGGAAGGAGATGGTACAGTAAAAAGTGTTTAATCAATGGGGCACCTGGGTGGTTCAGGCGGTTAAGTGTCTGACTTTGGCTCAGGTCATGATCTCTTGGTTTGTGAGTTCGAATCCCACATGAGGCTCTCTGCTGTCAACACAGAGCCTGCTTCAGATCCTCTGTCCCCCTCTCTCCCTATCTCTCTTCTGCTTGTTCTCTCTCTCTCAAAAATAAATACTAAAAGTGAAAGAGTTAACCAAAAAGACTTGAATGAAAGTGAGGTCAGGGTTATGGGAACCAATCAAAGATAAAGGACAGGAGACTAGAGACAGATAGAAGCTGTCGTCATGCCTAAGCCTGCAGGTGCCCTGTGAGCTGGAGCTGGAAGGCTGGAGGAAGCAACGCCAAGACTTTAGGGTTAGGAGGGAAGGGAGCCAGGAATGTATGCTGTCTCCTCTCACCCTCTGATCTCCTGCTGCTTCTTCTTATCGCCTGAATGCTGGAAGCCAGAGTGCAAGGGAGCCTGGAGGACACAGTTCATAGAAGTCAGCCTCTTGATGCAGAAAACAGGCCAGAGAAAGGCAGACGATGGATCAAGGAGGCTGATGAGAATGGAGAAGAGTGGCACAGCCTCAGTATGCACAAGACAGGTGCTACTACACTGGCAGACGTCATTCATGAAGGGTCAAGTCCTTGCACCTTCCTGTAGGGTTTCTCCGTCAGTATGGGAATGCGACAAATGTATTGCCTTGTGTTGGTAACTCTGATGTTCTCAGATGGTGAACAACTTACAGTAAAAATTCCAAATGAAAACAAATACAATCCTCTCTTACCAGGTTGCATTCCTCAAAATTTCACCATATATTAAAACCATGGCAAAAGTGCATTTAGTTTATACATAGAACACTGAGTTAGTTTCTCATATAACTTTGTCTTTTTTTTTAGATGAATGGCATTTGAAAATTGGGCGTGTGGGTGCAGGGCAAGGAGTGTCTTATCTGTGACAGCGCAGTTGGTGTCCCTGAGCCTCATCCAGTAAATGCCCACAGCACCCCTCCAAACGTGCTAAAAAACAAAATGAGGCACCCAGCAATTTTCAAAATGCTCTCAGCATAGGGCCTGTCCTGCTATGAGCCATTGCCTTAGCTATTTCTGGTGCCATTTACCACGTCATCACCCATGAAATTGCTAGAGGTTCAGGTTTCCTCCAGTGCAGTCGGGGTCAAACAAAAGAAAAGTCTCTTTAAGTGAAAATGCTTCCCCCTTCACCCTGCTGGGTTGCACGGGTTTTTGTAAACCTTCTTGCTGGGAAGAGGATATGGTCCAAGCTAGTTGCTAACCGAGAGACTCTCCTCCAGTTCCTGTTCCTGTAGAAGCTTCCAGATCACCTCTCTTCTAACATGTTCGCATCCAACAGGTCCTCCCCCTGTGGTTGTATCTAAAGTGGTCCTGCTATTGCTTCTGGGGCATCAGGTCAGCCTGAAGGCAGGCTCCTGGGGCACCTGTGATGGCAGGCACCTGAGTCCCCGCAGGTCTGTCATTATTAACATTCCTCAGTCTTCTCCCACAGCTGCTCTCTGCCCTTCTCCCTCCTCATCTGTGTGGGCCGCGTTGCCTCCCACTGCCATCTCGTGATATTTGTGGCTGCCACACCTCCACCTGAGCCTGATTAGCTGGGCCAGTTCATGTCATGATCGGTAATATGTCGTGCTCAGTCTGCCTGGGGCTCTGCCCGCCCGGTATTGCTGTGACACTCACTTGTCAGTGTCTGTATCTCAGGGCCCCCAATCCCACTGGCGTGATTATTATTCCTGAGGTATGCTGTTGAGCACAGAAAGTTCCTTTCTAAAGGACTGACATGCCAGTCTGCCAATGCTGCTTTATAGATTGAGAGAGCTGGTGTGCCACCTCACCAGTGTCTTGGAGGATCTGGCTTATTCTACTGAGATGTGTTTGGACATAGGGTGGATCAGCCATGGAGGGCCAAGGATGCAGGTCCTCACTTCCACACCCTTTCTTTGTGGGTGCTGGCCCTCAAATGGGGCTCCCCGTCATTGTGCCGTGGCGCCTGACCTCACCCCACGACCATGCATTTAGACGGTTCTTCTGCCACCTTTTGTTCTCTTTTTTTAAAAATTTTTAAATGCTTTTTATTTATTTTTGAGAGACAGAGAGAGGCAGTGCAAGCAGGGGAGGGTCAGAGAGAGGGGGAGATACAGAATCTGAAGCAGGCTCCAGGCTCTGAGCTGTCAGCACAGAACCTGACGCGGGGCCTGAACCCATGAACTGTGAGATCATGACCTGAGCCAAAGCTGGACCCAGGTGCCCCTTGTTCTCTTAATCAGATAATGAAAAGCAGCTTTAAGTGTAGCATTCGATCGAGAAAACGGGTAGGAGGTAAAGCTGCTCATGAAATCTGTCGCCAGTCATCAGTTCCATGTGTTGAGGCATTATGGTTGCTCACTTACTAGTAGGCATATGTCAATCCCCAGACGTATTTGGAAATGCCTGCTATGGGGAATGTTCTGGGCTAAACTCCACGGAGCCACAGAGATGCACGGGAATGAAAGTCCTTCCTGATGGGGGAATCAGGTGGGCAGATGGAACATTTCATTATGATTTGGGAGGGGACAAGGTGGGGTGCGGGAATAGAGGTTTTCTTATGGTGACCTTTGAACCAAGCCTTGAAGGTGGAACAGGGTTGTAGTTGACACAGAAGTGAGAAAGGGTGCCGCTTACCAGCATGAGAGAAATGTTGTTTGTAAATTAAATGCGAAATGTGTGTGACAAGAGATTCAGGATTGCAGATATGTAGGATTTATGCAGCTGTGAGCCTGCAGGGGACAAAGGTCAGGGCTGGACAGCTGAGCGCCTTGACTGTCCTATTGAAGATCTCAGACTAGTTTTGGGGCTTTGAGGCTTCAGGCATTGGGCTTTGGGCATTGAAGAGGGGGAAAAACAGTAAAGTCAGGGTTCTAGGAATGTTGTCCTGGGGCTGTGTGAAGTAGGGATTAGGAGGGTAAACAGGCAGGAAGGAGATTGTTAACAGGCTGTTGGATAGCTCTGGCTACGAGCATACAGGCTGTGTCAGAACCTGCGGAAAGCTGTGTACATTTTACTTCCCAGTGACAATGGACGGATGACCAATACCTTTGTAGGGGGTATTACTGACTTGGTCAACTTTTAAGTCTCAACGCCCCAGTCTCAACGAGACCAGACTACAGAGGGACCACCACATTCCCTCTGTACCCTCACTGGTATTAGGGAAGAGAATGGGATATAATCTGTGGAGTAAACTCATAAATGGAATTCAGATTATTCTTAGGCAGTCTGCTGACTTAATGTTCTTAAGCAATAGCTAGAGTTTACGTCTCCATCCTGAGCTGGGGTGGGGTGGGGAGTTGTCTCTGAAGCATGTACTAAAGAGAAAGGCTGAGAGGATTGATTTTTTTTTCCAAAGAATCCATAAATATTTACATAAGTGCAAGTTACAAATCTGTGGCTTTGAGATTATTGAATTTCACTGCTTTTACACCCACAGCATATAAATTTCCAGCAGGCATTTGCTGGTTGTGAATGTTCAGTCTTTGGAGAATTGTCTCCTAGTTTGTTTCCTTCGCTCCCAGAAAACAAATCTCTCATGTGCTGTTTTAATGCTCTCACTTACGGTTATGGATTGGTCACTGACAGCCATGTGACGATGGTCCCTGGCCGAGGGAGCTTTGCTGTGATGGAGTGCCTGCTAATGGGGGCGCTGCCCCCCGAGCTAAGAGGCTGCTTTTAAGGACCCTTTTGGTAACATAATAATTCTCCCCAGCAGAGAGCCCTAGATGGTGGTATAGTTCCAAAACCTTTGCCTTTGTGGGGTTCTTAGGTAAAGGGGGAAAAACTCTAAAGCTCATGTCCTTTTAGCAGAGAGGCAGGTCAGCAGGTCTTTTAAAAATATGAGTGTAGCATCTGCCATCTTCCATGTGGTCAAAACTCACCTATTTGATTCTTGGCCTCCCTTTATAGAACTGTGCCTGGAACTTGCTCTCTTCTTGTTTGGCTGTAGTCAGAACAATCATTGCTGAGTCCAGCTTCCTAAGTTTTATGACTGCTAGGTTCTGGACTGGGTTAGTAATCTCAGGGTCATAAATCTGTACATGCTGAATAGTAGATCGCTCAGAAGGCAAGGGGCATGGTCCTGCTCTGTGTCCCACATGTGGCAGGCAGTTAAGACACCTTTGTGGAGGGGTACCTGGGTGGCTCAGTTGGTTAAGCATCTGACTTCGGCTCAGGTCAGGATCTCATGGTTTGTGGGTTCAAGCCCCGCTTGGGGCTCTGTGCTGACAGCTCAGAGCCTGGAGCCACCTTTGGATTTGTACCTCCTTCTCTCTCTGCCCTCCCCACCAACCTCTCTCAAAAATGAATAAACATTAAAAAAAAAAAAAAGGACACCTTTGTGGAACTCGGGACTAGTTGACCTGAAAGTAGTTTCTACCTGTGTTGTGCCAGAAAATTTGTTTTCAAACTTGAGAAGGTGCTACACAAAAAGTAAACAAAACCAATGAAAAGTTCCTGTCATCGATCATGCTAGGAAGTGGATTTTATGTTGATATGCTTGGGTCTCTTAGATACTTGCCGAAAAACTTATTTGTAGAAGACTGGCTTTCATGTAGAGAAGCAAAGGGACCATTTCTTCTTGTTCTGGGACTCAGCTGGGTGCGACCTGGTCACCTGAACACCTGCCCCAGAACAGAATCTCTGGCCAACCCAGTTGAGTGAACAGGTAGCCTGGCACCCATGGCAGTAAGGGATCAGTGTCCTCATGGGAGATTTGCGATGGTTTCCCAATGAGTAGGCAGACTGAGACCGCAGAGCGGATAGTGGCCGTCTCATCAGATTTTGTGCCATTGGATAGGACTCCAGGCTGGGACAGAGGGCATGGAAGAGCATGGCAGAAACCCGTTCTTAAGAAGAAGCTGTGTTGCTGATCAGATGACTAGTATAGGAAGACAAGACCTAGAGAAGAAATGTAGAGCTGGAAGTTTTGCTTTCTGGGTATGTAGAAGCCAAGGTATATAAACTAGGGTGTAATTCAGACGTATTATCAGCGAGACAAATGAGCCATGCTTAGATTCAGGTGCTATAGCTCCTTAAAGGACCATTGCCTCAGGTTAGGCTTAGTTTTGGGTCTTGGGGATAGTCCTGAGACTGTCTTATTTATTTTGTGTCCTCTAGTATCTAGCAAGATGCTTAACCATGTAGTACTCACTAGGTGAGTATTAACTGTGATGCAGGTGGCATGGGTAGTGTTTTGAAAATTAAAAAAGCAATGAAAGGTTATGTAAAGCTGGATTTAAAAAAAATATATATATGTAAAGTCTTGTGCTTCTATTGAGATGATATAATCTCTAACATAGCAGACAGGAAAGGGTAATGTCAAGAGACAGGTCCCGACTTATTTTGGAGGCTGTGTAGACTGGTGGAAAAACACATGGGCTGTGGTTTCAGAGTGACCTGGATTTGAATCTCAACTTTGCTAAGACTAACTGTGTGATCACGGACAATGACTTCACTTCTCTGAGCTCAACTCAGTCATTAGTAAAATATGGATGCTATTGCATTCCTGGAAGGGATGTTGTAGGAATTCAATGAGTTAACATACGTTAAATACTTAGGTGGTGCCTGAGACCTTGTGGCCACGCGAATGGCATTTCCCATAGAAAGGCCCAAAGGAGCCATGAACAAGAGAAGCAAAAGGCTTTTAATGCCTTGCTGTGGGATTTGATGACCCCGGTGGGCCTGGTCCTTATGTTCCCTGAGTGATGCGATTCTTGCTGATGTAATGGGCTGGGTCAATGTCATGCAGATCTGATGACAGGACACCCACACCCTGTCACCTTCCCTGCCAAGATGGGCTGCACTCATTTGAGCCTCCACTCCCTTGCTGACTGCTCCACATGAATGCCCCAGTGGAATTGGGATTTATTGGCGTCCTGGAAAAATCAGCAGAGGTGCCTTGCCATGGTCACATTCTTAGAGAGAGAGTCCCTCTTCGGAGCTGGCATTCAGCCACCTCTGTAAACCCTACCCCTCTCATTTCATGTCCAGGAGTCCAGTTTTCCTATTTTGCCAGTCAGAATTTGAACTTGCTTCTTGACGATCCTTTTGTCTGGTTTGGAAGAGTGATAAAGCACTGAAAATACGAATGAGGAAAAGGGGACTTTGTTTCCTTCTTGCCAAAGCCCTCAAAAAAGTGAGACTGGTTGTTGGATCAGAGTTACGTAGTGCTGGTGTTTCTCATTAAGTCACCCATAAAGTCAGGGCTCATGGGCAATCTTAAGTCCTGACATCTTATCATCATGGATTGCATTAAATATCCTCTTCTATCCTCCTGTCCCTCCATCCCCTGCTTTTTTTCTTCTAGGAAAATCAGAGGGAAGGCAGAAAACAATTTATGGATGAGCTGAGTGATGTATTCTGCTGAAAACCTGGCCAGGCTATGTTCAGTTGGGGAGGGTGGGCTGTCATGGTGGGAAGTGTATAGTCCAACTTGGCTTTGTGCTTGGCTTTGTCCTTTTGGGGTCCTGTTGTCATTAAGTAATGTTTACTGAGTGTTTAGTAGGTTCCTGAGAATGAATAGATACTCTATATAATTTTGTGTAAACCTCACTGCAGTCTTATAAAATATGTGTCATTATTCCCATTTTGTAGATGAGGAAAATAAGGCTCGGAGAAGCAAATTAAGTGACTCAAATAGGACTTTGAAAATAATGCTTTTTCTATAGCTGGAGATTCTTTCACTGATACTGTATCTTAAAAGCATTGTAGTAAGTAAAAGAACCTAGTCACAAAAGGCCATGCATTGTATGCTTCTATTTCCGTGAACTATCTAGAATAGGCAAATCTATTGAGACAGAACATAGAGAATCATGTTCTTACTCTTACTGTTGCTCTTACTAAACCTCACTACGTGGTAATTACAGTGGTTCCACTACATTCATGTGACATATAGGAACATTTGAGCTTTCTATAAAATAATTTCTTCTGCCTGTTTCATGGAATTGCTTTGAGGATGAAGAATTCTGAAAAGGATTCAACATTTTACAAATGTAAGGAAATCACACTAATATCATGAAATCTATACACAGAGAATGAAAGTTTGGAGGAATAGCAGAGATAGAAATTTTAAAAAGGGTAAGAGAGGGTAAAAAGGAAAAGTTTTACCTATTAACATGTATGTGCTTACCATATCTAATTGCTTCACATGTGTTATTTCATTTAAACTTCCTAACAGCTCAATGGGGTACATGCTTGTGCTGTTAATACCCCTAATTTATAAAGGACAAAACCTAGGCACAAAGAGTTTAAGAATATTGTACAGGGGCACCTGTGTTGCTCGGTCGGTTGAGTGTCTGGCTTCGGCTCAGGTCATGATCCCATGGTTCAAGGGTTTGAACCCCACATCAGGTTCTGTGCTGACAGCTCAGAGCCTGGAACCTGCTTCTGATCCTGTGTCTCTTTTACCCTTTCCCCACTTGTGCTCTGTCTCTCAAAAATGAATAAACATTAAAAAAAAACTTTTTTAAAAAGAATATTGCCCAAAGTCACCTCACTGGTAAGTGGCAGAATTGGAATTGAAGACCAGCAGTGGATCTTGCACTTAAAAAAAAATTTTTTTAATGTTTATTTTTGAGAGAAAAACACAATGCGAACAGAGGGGAGGGCAGAGAGAGAGGGAGACAGAGAATCTGAAGCAGGAGCCTGCACTTTTAACTCTGATGATTTGTTGTTCTGTCTTCTAAGGGCTCCCACTTGGGTAAGGGCAAGGGAATAGGGAACCGAGGAGAGAATTTTTTTTAGCCCATTGTTTCAGGTGGAGAATCAACCCTGGAGGTGGTGACAGCTAAGGTGATTTCCAAAGGACTCACAGCAATTGGTAATATATAAGACGGGACCATTAAGGAAGAACATCGTCAAGTAGAACCTTATTAAAGAGCTCATACTTCACCCTAGAGGGCAGTGAAGGGCAGTATGCACGGAGTGCTGCTTTAGGCTTTGAGTTTTAGAGGTATCACTCTGGCAGCCATGTCGGCCATGTGGCAGGGCTGGGGCAGGATGGTGGGAAGAGTGGGACTAATGGCCACAGAGTCCTACACACTCAGCTGTCAGCTCAGGAGGACAGGCGACCTAACCTGTCTGAGTCTTGATTTTATTTCATTGTTTCTTACGTTTATTTATTTACTTTGAGAGAGAGACAGACAGACAGACAGGAAGAGGGAGAGAAAGAGTCCCAAGCAGGCTCTGTGCTGTTAGTGCGGAGCCCAATGCAGGGCTCTAACTCACCAACCATGAGATCATGACCTGAGCTGAAATCAGGAGTCCAATGCTTAACCAACTGAGCTACCCAGGCTCCCCTGAGTCTTGATTTTAAAATGGAGACTAGTGATAACCCCTACCTCATGAAGTTACCCCAAGGATGAAATGAGAACTGTTTAGCATAGTAGATGCCTCATGAAGGTCAGGTATTCATACTGTGAGCTGTTCAAAAGCAGTTAAGCAGAGGATGATTTTGTCTGAGGTGGTGGCCGTGGGAGTGGAGAAAAGTGGACAGATTTAAGACAAGTGGAATTGAGAGGATCTGATGGTGAATCAGATGGGAGTGGGGAGAGGAGAGAAAGAGCTGGAAAGAGAGGGAAGTGGCAGAGAAAGGAGAAGAAGGCACAAAAGGGGAGGGAGGGGTATCAGGGAGATAAAAATACTGAGTGTTAGCAGAGGTGTAATCACAGGAGAAGATGCACAAAGGAAAGACATAAACAAGAGGGCAAACTTAGCATTTGATGAGGGGAAAAAATCCACATATTCATTCAACAATGTTGATGGAGCACCTATTATATTAGATACCAGTCAACAAAGTAAGATCGTCTGGTTACTGTCTGTTTTGGATGGATATTTGCTCTAGCCTTAGTGCTCGGGAAATGTTCATACTCTGAGTGTAGTGTAGAAAATAGGTGATGTTTATTTTTCTGCATAAATACTTTTTTGGTAGTCACAATTTTCCATTGACTCATCATGGCTAGGGTCTAAAAATTAGTGTGTTTTTTTGAGTAGTGAAATATGTATATTTCATGTGGACTGATGGTTGACATATATGAGTCCATACCCCTAGGATTTTCTGTGAGAGTTCCAATTTTGTGTCATTGTAACTTCCCAACAGATTTGTAAAGCAGCTCACTGTGGTTGAATGTGTAGACCTTTTCATTTAAACAAATGAAAAAGCAGAGACCTCTCATGTCGGAATGTGTCCTGATTTTGTTTCAGAAGACACGGGCTTAGAAAGCATAACTTGTAAATCCATTGCCATTTTTTGAACTGTAACTGGCCTAAAATGTAGTGAACCCATTAGTAGACTTTATATATAAAAGAACTTTATTGTGATATAATTCATATACTATAAAATTCTTTTTCAAGTGTAAAATTCAGAATTTTTTTAGTATATTCACAGAATTGTATAACCATTGCCACTATCTACCTTTATTTATTTATCTTAAATGTTTATTTATTTATTTGGAGAGAGGTAGATAATGATCAGGGGAGGGGCAGAGAGAGAGAGACAGAATCACAAGCAGGCTCCATGCTGTCAGCACAGAGCCCAGTGCAAGGCTTGAACCCACGAACTGTGAGATATGACCTGAGCTGAAATCAAGAGTCAGATGCTTAACCGGCTGAGCCACCGAGGCGCCGCTAACCCTGTCTAACTTTAGAACATATTCATCACCCTCAGAAGAAATCCTGTATCCCTTAGCAGTCACTGGATTCTTCCTTCTCCCCACCTCTGGGGAGCCATGATTCTCTATGTTCTGTCTCCATGGATTTGTCTATTCTGGATATTTCATGGAAATAGAATCATATAATACATGGCCTTTGGTGTCCAGGTTTTTACTTAGTATAATGTTTTTAAATTTCATTCACATTGTAGCATGGATCAGTACTTTATTCTTCATGGCCAAATAATATTTCAATATAAGGATATACCACATTTGGTATATCTACTGATGAGTTGATAGGCATTTTGATTGTTTCTACTTTTTGACAATTATGCATAATGCTGCCATGAATATTCATGTACAAGTTTTTGTGTGGACATATGTTTTCATTTCTCTTAGGTGTAGACCCAGGAGTGGAACTGCTCTATCAAATGGTAACTCCATGTTTAACATTTTGAGGAACTACCAAACTGTTATCCCAAGTGGCTGGTTCATTTTACATTCCCACCAGCCATGTGTGAGGGGCTGTAATTTCTCCACCTTATCAACACTTGTTGTATGTCTTTTTAATTTTAGCCATTCTAGTAGATATGATGTGACATCTTACTGTACTTTTGATTTGCATCTCTCTAGTGACAAATAATATTGAACATCTTTATGTGCTTTTTGGCCATCTAGATATCTTCTTTAGAGAACTGTATATTCAAATCATTTGTCATCCTACTAATCGGGTTATTTGTTTAATTTTTATTGGTGAGTGGTAAGAGTTCTTTATATATTCTGGATACTAGATATTTGGCAAAGATATAATTTGCGAATGTTTTCTCCTATGGTGTGGTTGTCTTTTCACTTTTTTGATGGTGTTTCTTGAGAAGAAGTTTTAAATTTTGATGAAGTCCAATTTACCTATTTCCTTTTTGTTGCTCCTACTTTTGATGTCCTATCTAAAAATCTGTTGCCAAGTTCAAGGTCACAAAGATTTATACCTATGTTTTCTTCTAAGAGTTTTATAGTTTTAGCTCTTATATTTAGTTCTATGATCCATTTTGAGTTAATTTTTATATGTGGTGTGAAGTAGAGGTTTTTCTTTGTTCTTTTGCATGTGGATGTCCAAGTTGTCACAGCACTATTTGTTGAAAACACTATATTTTGTCCATTGTAAGGTTCTGGCATTTTTGTTGAAAATCAATGAACCATCAATGTAAGAGTTTACTTCTGACTCTTAACTCTATTACATTGATCTATATATCTAGCTATGTGTCTTAAGCTATGTGTCCTAATTACTACTGCATTATAGTACATTTTGAAGTTAGGACATGTGAGTCCTCCAACTGTGTTCTTTTTTTTTTTTTTTTCTTAATTAAAGATTGTTTTGGCTATTTGGGGCCTTTTGCATTTATGTATGAATTTTAGGATCAGCTTGTCAGTTTATGTAAATAAGGCATCTGGGATTATGATTGGGATTGTACTGAATCTGGAGATCAAGAGGTGCCTGCGTGGCTCAGTCGGTTCAGCGTCTGACTTTGGCTCAGGCCATGATCTTGTGGTTCACAGGTTCGAGCCCCGCATTGGGCTCTGTGCTGATGACTCAGAGCCAGGAGCCTGCTTTGGATTCTGTGTCTCCTTCTCTCTCTGTTCCTCCCCTGCTCATGCTCTGTCTCTCTCTCTCTCTCTCTCTCAAAAGTAAATAAATATTAACAAAATAAATAATAACTTGACTAGTATAACCTTTTAATAATATTAATCCTTGCAATTTATGAAATTGGAATATCTTTCCATATATGTAGGTATTCTTATTCTTTAATTGCACTGAGGATATTGCACAGAGGGTTTTACAGCTTGATCCAGAACAGAAAGTGCTGGAAGAGCTCTTAATGTAGTTTCTTCAGCCTCCAAAGTGAGAGGACAACGTGTAACACATCTCTGGAAACACCCCCTGGGACCTTGGGCCTTCTAGAACAATACTTGGGTATTGTGTCATCCGTGTATTATTAGTACTCACTGGCATTTAGATTGATTCCTCCAGGTGTACAAACATCCTAAAGCACTGGCAAATTGGTTGCTGTGTTCTGTTCTAAGAATATCCTAGTGTTCAGGGGCAGGGGACCCAGATTCAAGTCCTCGCTCTGCTTTTCATGAGCCCCGTGACCTCAGACATATTACCTTTCCTCCCTAAATCTCAGATTCGTCATCTGCAAAAATGAGGGGAAAAAAACACACACACACATCCATCTCATAAATCATTCTAAGAACCAAATTAAATTAATGTATGGAAAACGGCTTTGTAAACTGTTAAACTCTACAAAGGTTAACAAATAGCTCTTTTTTCCCCCCATTTGGAAAAAGCCACTGAATGAATAATCTCTTGCATGAGTGTCCATTTATGTCAGCCTGCTGAGGTCATATGGTGTGGCTTTGAAGTGGAGAAAGTGTGACTGTCAGGTTTTAAAAAGGAAGCAGAGAGACTGTATTTCTCTTCGCCCCGCAGTGGAGCAGGCCCAGCTGTAAAGGCAATGATTTCACAGAGCCCGCAGCACCTCTCTGGGGCAGAAACAGTCAGAAAAAGGACAGCCGAGAAACCAGACGTGGGCAAGTTGAAGAAATGCAATAAAAACAGACTTGAAGGGCATAATAGCACCTTTATTTATAAAAAGCATTCTTTAAATAAATAGGTCCTTCTGGTTCTTTTGAGGTCTTCCTAATAAACTCCATCTAGTCGATTATCTGATCAGTCTTATCGTGAATATGTGACTGGAAAAAAAAACCCTCACAAGTTTTGACCTTGGTACCTCCTGAAAATCGAGAATGATCGTGTTTCTCAAGGTAAAGTCGTATCTATCATGGATTATTAGGGAATTTTCCCTGATTCTTTTGGCTTGAAAGAAAAGCCTGGTCAGGGTGCTGGAAGACTATAGGCTTTGGGGCTGGCAGATATGTATCTGGTCCTTGGCTCCTCTTTGTCTAGTTAGGTCCTTGGGGAAGTTATTTACCTCAGGTTTTCTCATCTGTAAACTAGGAGTAATAAAATACCTTTTCAGTAGGGTTGTGATGAGGACCAAATAAACAGCAATAAATCTCTGTTGCCTTCCCTGGCTTCTTCTTGGTTCAGCTTTTCATATCCTCAGACCAACATCACTTAATTAGGAAACATTTGCAAACAAGTCCTTCCAACTATGCCCTGAATGGTTTGATTTTTCTTTGTCCAGACTCTGAATGACTTCTATCTGGTCCGTTGACCCCCCTGGAGAATTCTGAGGCCCTGGGTCAAGGCCTTGAAAATCTAGTCATATGGACATGATTAAAGGTCTTGCAAACAGAGACCACTGTATTAGTCAGGGTCCCTGTAGGAGCAGATGGTACCCTCTAAGGAATAAGGAAAGAAAATGTAATGAAGGAGCTACTTTGAGTTGTGGGCAGGCCAACCAGGGTCTAGCCGTAGCAGAGAGCCTGGAGGGTCCGGGGGGCTGAGGGGAAGAGCCCATGGAGCCGACTTCGCTGTGGGAGAGGGGGCTGCCCGCCCAAGTGGAGACACATAGTCACTGCCACCCAACCCCCCACAGAGAGGCAGTACAGGCAGTGGACACCTGACTTCTCCCCTCTTCCACCTTCCAGTCAAGGGAATCTGGAGGCAGCCTCCTCGGACACAGGGGAGCAGAGAATAGACCTGGAGGGGGCAGAGTTGTCCTCTCAGTGAGGGAGGGTCATTAGGACAGGCCACGGCATTATGTGGACTGATTCCAGCCCTTGGAACTATTTAGGGCAGGAATATTACACGCAAACACAACTTTTTTCCCCCTACCCTTTCATTTTTTTTTCTGTCCTTTTGCACCTCGAGAAAGGAGAAAGACACAATAATACGTCCTGGATTTGGGTCAGAGAAGTTTTATTTACTGTATGCTGAGCATCCTCCAGCAGTACATATTTCAGGAGGTAGGACTTGTTCACAAGACCTCACTGAGGATTTGTGAAAATGAGTTACTGCTCGTAGTCCTGGAGATGTTAGCAATTCGTCACTTTCCCTCTGTAGATTGATTAAGATATGGTCTTGCAGGGTGATCTGAGGTGTGCAGACATCACATCGGCCTGCCCGTTGCTTTCTTCTTGGGGCTCCTGTGTTGAAGCTGTTGTGCAGATGCAGATGTCCCCTAGGGTGGATGACAGGGAAAAGCCATCATCAGCCCAATACCCATATCAAGTTGGCACCCTAGGAAAGAGAACTTCCCAAGAGAAGCAACAGAAAAGACCTGGAAGTGTTTGGGCTGTTCGATAGGAGTGGGGAATGGGGAGAAGCTTTGGGTTGCCTAAAGTATGTGAGACTGTATGTTAAAGAAAGATTATACTTTGTCAGCATGGCCCCTCTGGGGTGGGTCTGAGCCCAGTGACTGCAAGTTACAGGGAGATGGGTGTAGTTCCCTTTTAAGAGGAAGGTTTTTTTTTTTTTTTTTTAACAGTTTTTATTTATTTTTAAAATTTACATCCAAGTGAGTAAGCAGATAGTGCAACAATGATTTCAGAAGTAGATTCCTTAATTCCCCTTACCCATTTAGCCCATTCCCCCTGCATAACCCCTCTAGTAACCCTCTGTTTGTTCTTCATATTAAACAGTCTCTTATGTTTTTGTCCCCCTCCCTGTTTTTATATTATTTTTGCTTCCCTTCCCTTATGTTCATCTGAGTGAAGTCATTGGTATTTGTCCTTCTCTGACTAATTTTGCTTAGCACAATACCCTCTAGTTCCATCCGCGTAGTTGCAAATGGCAAGATTTCATTCTTTTTGATTTCTAAGTAATAGTCCATTGTCTCTATATACCACATCTTGAAGAGGAAGTTTTTAAGAAATGGATGTCAATGAAGATGGGCAAGTGGCCTTAGAAGTGATTGGGTGCTTCTGCGAGGGGCAGTGTAATTGAGGGGTCAGAATTCCAGAAGCTGTGGCAGAGAGTAGGTGCAGATCCCGAGCCTGGGAACAGAGTATGAGGCAGTGTCCGGGGCCCTGAACATAGGTCATGAGTTGCTGATCAGGAGAAATGAATAGAAATGAGTCTCTGAGCTGCTGTGGCAGGGAAATGATGGGCATGAGGTGCTGGGCTAATTTCTGGGATGGACATCCATTTCTGGGCTCATTTTGCTCCTGAGACCCGGGCCAGGGCCTATGTGCTAATGCTGCCAGGCCTCCTAAAGACGGTGCCCAGTCTCTCACAGGGCAAGTTCACCATTACTGGATGGTGAGTTCTTCGAGGTGTTGTTGAATATCAAACATCAGATGAATGGTTGAACAAGATAACCATGACCATCTCGTTTAATGAAGAATCAGAGTAGCCTTTGATTGGACCTGGGTCTAGAGGCACAGAGGCAGGAGCCTGAGACAGGAGCACATCTGCTCAACCAACGATCATGGGCAGTGGGTTGGACAGACACCAGAGTGGGGAACAGAAGATGCTAAGAATATTAGCTTCATTCCATTTTCCTAAACTCTGACTCCTACAGGTAAGTTGAATCACTTCCTGCTTTGGAATCTCATAGTCTTCCTTGAAACTTGATCTTGCTCTCACATACACCTGTAGTTAACAGCTTGTGTCCTTTGAGACCATATAGCAATAGTTAACTTTCCTGAGACCAGCTTCTTGTCCAATCTTTTTTTTTTTTTTAATATTTTTTATTTATTTTGAGAGACAGAGAGATAGTGCGAGCAGGGGAGGGTCAGAGAGAGGGAGACACAGAATCTGAAGCAGGCTCCAGGCTCTGAGCTATCTGTCAGCACAGAACCTGATGTGGGGCTCGAACCCATGAACCGTGAGATCATGACCTGAGCTGAAGCCAGATGCTTAACCGACTGAGCCACCCAGGCGCCCCTTGTCCAATCTTTATAACAAACCCATAAGGTAGTTATTGTTACTTATTCCTGTTTTGCAGGTGAAGGAACTGAAGTTCAGAGAAATAAATTAATGTGCCCAAGGACATTGAACTATTAATGGTAAAGAGAAAAAGGACAGGGGAAGGATCCAACTCAGTGCTGTGCTCCTCTGAACTGTGGACACTATGTTATTGCCTGGGGACTACTTTTTTCCATCTAGGTCTCCCCAGTATTTAGCATGGTTCCAGGCAAGATAAGCTTCCCCTAAAAATTGTGGTAGATAAGTAAGCAGACAACCTGAGCCCCCCCTTGTATGCCTGCCATGCCGGGTGATTACCTACTCTAACAAATACGCATATAGACTTACTGAGTCCTCTGCTACACTGGAGTAGCAATATAAAGACAGAAGGATGGCAAAGAGAATGCTCATTGGAGAAATTAGCTCAGGCAATTAAGAGTGTGCTGAGTAGTCCTGAAATTATAGCTTGTGTATAAATATATGGAAACAAATAAAAAATTAGGACCTTGATTTTTTTGAACATAAACATAACAAGTTCAAACATGAATAAAAATTAGTGTCTCTGCCAATGAATGATACTAAAATGCCATGCTATGCTTGCTTGTTATTTTTGTCACCATAAAGTAAACCATATTTACATGATTACACAACCATATGCTTTTCAGAAGTTTTAGGTTCAGATTTCAGAATAGTAATAAGAACTGGCAGTTACATAGCACTTACCATGTGTCAGGCACTGTTCTAAATTGTTTACATATGCTAACTGCTTTAATCCTCATATCCTCTTATGTCCTTATGAGGTAAATGCCGTAATTGTAAGATATGAAGAAACCGAGGCACAGAGAGGTCAAGCCACTTATCTAAGGCCACACAGCTAATTTATTTTAAAAAATTTCTTTTTACTGTTTTTATTTATTTTAGAGAGAGAGAGAGACAGAATCTGAAGACAGGCTCCAGGCTCTGCGCTAGCTGTCAGCACAGAGCCTGATGTGGGGCTCGAACCCACAAACCGTGAGATCACCACCTGAGCTGAAGCTGGACGCTTAACTGACTGAGCCACCCAGGCCCCCCCCCCCCCCCCGCCCATACAGCTAATTAATGAAAGAAAGAATCAAGATTTGAACTCAGGTGCTCTTAAAGACAACAGGCTGTGAGCTATGACTCACTAGATATTCACTATATGCCTCATTCAGTCTTTAGCACAACCCCATGTAAAAAGGACTGTTTTGTCTATTTCACAGATGAGGAAACTAAAATCCAAACAGGCTTAGAAGTTTGCCCTAGAAGGAACAGATAGCTTCAAAGGGCAAGGCAAGCCCATAGACTCTTACAGGATCTTTGCCATCATCACATGTTTCCAGATATATTACTTTTGTCTTACATCAAGCTTTTGATTTATTTTGTACACAACCAATGCTCACCATAGGAAACATAGAGAGAGATACAAGAAATGTGTCACAACATTGCCAGCTGCAGGCACTGTTAATCTGTTCACATTTTACTATACATCCTCCAAGATGTCCTTTATGTATAAAATCACAACTTCAGATAAAACATCATTTGTCAATTGCCATCGTTTTCTTGACTAGTTTTCAGGGATAACCTGAGTCTTTACCTTCAAAATAATTACTCAGCTCTATACAAACCAAATTCGACCAAAACAAATCTAACCTACTGTAATCAATTACATTTGATGCACTTTCTCCACCCCAATGAAAATGTTTTTTTTAACCATTAAATTCAAAGTATGGTATTTAGTAATCAAAGCAAAAAAAAAATTATTGAGATTGTCCTAAATTTGGTTACATGGGATTGAAAAGACCGTGGTGTCTTGTTTGAAGGACAAATCAGAGTCTCTTCTGATAGACAAAAAGTAATTATTATTACAATTACAGCTAATATGTATTGTATATTCACTGTATACCAGAAATTATTCTGTATTCCATATAGAGTAAGACCTTATTACATATATATATATTATATCTATATATAAATCTTTAAAACAAGCCAATGAAGTAGGTGATATTATCTCTGTTCATAGGTGAGGAAACATGTACAGAGAAGTTAAGTTACTTCCCCAGGGTCACACAGCCATAGTTTGAAACCAGGCAGTGTGGCCTCAAGCTTTAACTAAAGTGGTGACTCGAAAGAATTAATCCCACGGTGGGGCTCTTTATTTTTTCTTGTTTTCTCTCTACTTCAACTCCTATGACCACATGCTTATTTTGGGCGGGGGGAGTCTACATCTTTCTTTATACATGAGACAGGCGGTGCTGTTTAGTTTATGAGAAGCTGAGTGTCTACACTGTCTGTTCTCTGCCTTGTCCTGGGACCCCTTTAAGCCTTGCAACAGCCCCAAACTAAATCATTAGGATCCTCACGTTTTGCGTGAAGATTGAGGAGCAAAGAAGTTACCTGCTCAGCGTCCCTCTCTCTGCAGCCTGGAATTCTTCCGTGGTTTTCTCTAAGTATAAATCCTACCTTTAGAGGATTTGAGGCCCACCTGCTTCTCAGTGGCTCTGGGCCTCTCTCTCCCTCACCCGCCACCCTCCAGTGTCATCGGCCTTTTTTCAGTCCCTCAGACTCAACAAGGTCTTGGCGTTGACGGGCCCCTCTACCTAGGACTCCCCTCTTCTCTCTGCAGGCTGCCCTTTGGCATTCGTGGCCCACCCCAGCCCCGCCGCCAGGTCTGGGAGATGGACCTGCTCTCTGCTGCCCCCCACCCCCGAACCATCTCCTGGAGAGCTGCTTCTGCCCACCTTTCTACCAGATCACCCTCTCTGTCTCTTTCAGTGGATTTTCCAAAACGTGCAGCTGTTTTTCTTGTTCACTTACTTGATTTGTGTGCTTGTGGGTTTTGCTTACTTTTGCTCTGTGAGCACAGGGACCTCATCTGGCTCCGTTCCCACTCCTCCTCCACCCACACCCCTAACGAGGTCCCCCAGCGGCATGTGCTGGAAGACGGACAAATCTCCTGGAGGGAGATGGTGGTGATGGGGGGGGTGGGGGTGGGAAATAAGGACAGAAGCGGCTCCTCCAGCTGCCTTAAAACCCTAACCCTGCACCGGCCTCAGCCTCGGGGGAGCGAGGTTTGTGCTCTGCGGTCTGCATGAAGAGGCCGGACCTGAGACAAGAATCTGGGGTCAGCCGATGAGTGAAGACAGAGGCCGCTGTCCATTGTCTGGAGGGCCCCATGCTTGTTTATTAGGCCAGATGTTCTTGGGAGTGTCTCGTTGTCACCTTTGGGTCCATGACCCTGGCCCGTGGCAGGAGAGCCTCCCTTGCACTTTGAAGATTTCAGACTAGTGCTTTGGGGTGTGCTTTTAAGTGGCTTATGTGCACTGTGGAATTGGCTCCCAACAGCCTCATTTTTAAGGGACTATCTGAAGCCTGCTTTTGCTGTTCTTCTTTGCGTTCTTTTCCCTACCTTAGCTCGCTGAATCACTTGTTGCAGGAACAGTTAGACATCCAGGTTGACTCACTGCCTTGCCCTGATGTTGAGCGAATTCTCTCGTTCTGCAAAGTCTGCACTGGCTGTTCAGTGGCTGGGGCTTAGAGGCGCCGTGGAGAACTTCCTCTCTTATGCTGCTCCTTTTTGAGCTTTCTTTGAGTATTTTTGGTAGGAGAGGCGTTACAGAGATGGCTTGGATGTGAGTACTGGTTTATGTAGGAAAGCTCAGGAAGAAATGAGCTTGGACGTTGGGGTGCAGGCCAACGAATGCTGGCCTCGGTGTCCGCGGGCGTTGACGGGTAACTATTGGTTTCCAATGAGAAAGGGGAGCCTTAATCTCACGATGTGTGGGATGTGCCCCGTGGGGCTGTGTTTTGTAGGCAGTGAAGTTAAGGCTTGCCCAGAAAAATAACATGTTTTCCTTGCCTGGTGCTTGAGCTGTTTGCCTGGTGACTGATTGGCGGTTTGGGAAGGAGGGAGATGTTGGTTAACTTGGGTGTCCAGAGGAGTGTGTGTGTGTGTGTGTGTGTGTGTGTGTGTGTGTGTGTTCGGGTAAGTGGTTGTTTCTGTTTCTTTGGAAACAATAGAGGGCAGATGAAGAAGTAATGATACTATCACTTTTAGCTTGTGTTCAAGGTCTTTGAGGCATATTACAAACATGAGCTTGATGTCACTATTTAAATAATGCCCCCGCTTCAAGAATACCAGAACTCCTTTGCTGTAGGTATCCCAGAGGTGGATGGGAAAACTGAAGATTTGGGAAATAACTGGGAATTTTGCCATCCTGACTCATGTTCAAACTGCTTTACCCTGTTATGTTCCCAACAGAGGTTCTCAGTGGAGAAGATAAATCAAAGCTGTATCCAATCAAGGCTTTCTTTCAACCTTGATGGAAAATGCTTTTTGGGGATGAAGAATGCCCAACCCATAGTATGTAGTGGTACACAGAAGAGATGTTTTCATTAAATAAAACTTTGACCATTCCCATGCATTGAGCAACTAAAAATCTGTTAGGTTTTCTACACATACAGACCTTTGTGCTTTGGGGGGTTGACCTGCTTTCAGGGACCGAGGTCTCAGTCTATTTCTCCTGATGCCTCCAGTGTCCTAAGGTTGGTGTTATGGAGGTATCATGTCTCCATGTTTCCATCTGGTTGAAATGACCAGGTATTTGTGCTCTGTCATCCTGTTTTTCCACCACTAATTCTTTATGCCTTTTTCTTCGAAGTATTCCTTTTAGTTACTACATGGAGTATTTGGAGAATGAAAAGGAGAAGAAAAAATAAGGAAAAGCGAGACTAAGAATAAGCAATTGCTAAAAAATATATATAATTTGCTAAAGAAAATTTAATAGCAAAAGGAAGTTCAGTTTCTTCTTTTAATACCCCAAGTGGAGAGTAGATGGATGAAAATGTCATAATGTCTACTGGTCTTATTTCTAATGACTCTAGGTAAGCGTGTAAGCATCTACTGATAAGAAGGTGCTGAGTTTCCTGGCTTACCCTGGGTGCCTTCCAAACTCTACTCTTTCCTGCCTTTGGTGGGAATGGAGGCTGGCCTACGGGGACAGCATAGCCAGGCACAGATGAGGCGGTGGACTTGCCCAGCCAAGGTTCTTACCTGCATTTCCATGGTCCGGAGCAATGCTCCAGGAGGGTCAACAAATTCACATGCAGTGCAGGTCTGGCTCTTCCAAGGCCAGGGCAAGGTGTCTGATGGTTTGCTCAGCCAGCAATAGCCAAATTTATCCCAGGGTCAAGTGACCCATTGCCCAACCTTATAGGTCAGCCGGTCTGTCACGGTGCTAGGGTTTGAACACAGACCAGCCTGCAAAGCATTTCTCGACATCGTGTTTCAGTTAGAAGACCAAGAAAATAATCCCATCTGGGAGCTTTCCAGCAAAAGGCTAGGAGATAAAGTTTTGGTTGATAATTGCTAGATTATCAGAGAATCATAGAAGGTCAGGCTCTCTTTAAAGACCATCACCTTCAACACCCTTCAGAATCTTGTCTCTTGACACATGTTGTCAAGCATCAGTGTAACTCTTTGCACCATTCAGTACCTCTGCAGCTCCATGTGCTTACTACAGTGAGTTACAAAGTGACTGTGTATTAAAAGCAGTGACTGACATGGTGCAGCACTTCACAGTTTATTAAGTGCTTTTCCAAATGTCATCCGAGAGTGATCCCCCCAACATCCCTGTGAGGCACATAATGCCAATATTATCTATAATCTCTTTTTATGGTAGAAAATAATGTTCAGATATTAGATATTGAGAGTAATGCCAAATAACTTCTTTGGTTCCATAGCTTAGGGATTAGAGCCCTGGTTTTGTACCGTTAAATAACTTGCCCAAGGTCACACAGCCATGAGCAAGAGAACTGGGATTTAATTGGCAACTTTAAAAAAAAATTTAATGTTTATTTATTTTGAGAGAGAAAGAGACAGAGTATGAGCGGGTGAGGGGCAGAGAGAGAGGGAGACACAGGATCTGAAGCAGGCTCCAGGCTCCAAGCTGTCAGCACAGAACCCGATGCGGGGCTCGAACAAACTCACGAACTGTGAGATCATGACCTGAGCCAAAGTCAGATGCTTAATCGACTGAGCCACTCAGGCACCCTATAATTTGCAACTTTCTAATGTAAAATCTGGTCCCCTGACCACATGGTTAGGTTTACCACAAATAGTGCAATCTTATTTATCAAGATTTAAAGCAAAAGAAAGCCTAAGTTTAAAAAACCTTAGTCCTAGTACATTTAAGAGATTGCTCCAAGGTGTGTGTGTGTGTGTGTGTGTGTGTGTGTGTGTGTGTGTGTGAGAATGCTCATGCACTTTTCATTGGCATTCTTTCATGAGAAATATTTGGGTGTGAAAGGAGAGTATATAGTGTTTGCTGTAGTAAGTGAAATAGCCGTGCTTTCTTACAGCCTCAGAACTCTCACAGTACTTTGCTAAAACTACTTTCTGGCCTTTAAAATTCTACCTTCCACTACAGACATCTGTGCGGGCCTCACCTTCCTATTGGACGGTCAGGGCTCAGCACGCAGAGGTTATCTTGGTCCTAGCTTGGGGCTTAGGGAATGCTGGGTGCTCAGCCTCTGTATGAGGAAAGAACGAATGAAGGAAACTAGTGTCCTCGGCATTCTGATCCTACCCCCATGCATGCTAAGTTTGAATCACTTTTGAACAAATTCTCGGAGACAGGTAATCAATCACAGTCCACAGACCACTTTCCCTGAAGCAGCCTGTGAACAATGCTCTGTGAAGATCCCTGAATTCTCTCCTGGAGCACCAGTAGTTTGCCTGTGTGGATTTGGGGATTTGCCCCCACCCCCTGCCCCTTTACCCAGCCTTTCAAGGGAAATGTCTGATAGGCCTGCCTCCAAAACCCCTCTGGGTACTGCGGGTGCCCTTTCCCCCTTCTTCTCTTGCAGGAGTCAGGTTCAGGGTATTTCCTAGGCCTTGACCTCTACCCCCTGAGCAAAAGAGACCACATTCACGCTTAGGGAGGGGTCCTAGATTCTGGAGAGCAGGGGCATTAAGAAATTGTCTTTCCCTTTCTGTGCTAATTTGGAGTTTTGACTGAAAAATGGTGCTGTTGTCTGGGGGCCTAACCCTCGGGGACATAAGGAGCTGGCCCCTGCGTTTGTTTGTGAATGGCTCGGACCTTTTGATGAATTGGGAGTCTGGTACAGTGGAACCTCTCGTGGGTGGCGGTTCAAGGAAAAGGCCTTTTCTTTCCGTGTCCTTTTTCCAGGGTGTTTTAGTGTATTTGTGGGCTTTAGTGAGTGACTCTTTTGTTTAATAGGAAGTCAAGAAAGGCATTAAGGACTTTTCTAGCCCATGGAAACAATTTAGTGATCCTCAAAAATACAGCTTATTTCTGTACTTTTAAAATACAAGTTTAATGGCCCTTAACTGTGGTGACCTTGTGCTGAGAGGCAGACTTGGGTTTTCTTACTCTGCCCCCTTGTGAGCTCAGTATTCCCCTTTGGGTTACATTAGGAAGTAGGCATCAGTTTTGGGTGTTTGAGCTAGTTTATGGGGATGAAATCATCCTCTGTAATGTGGGTATGAATATGTACATATAAGCACACGCACCGCAACTTCTCAGTAAGAAAACAGGCCAAGAGAAAAAAAAAGTGTGTGTGTGTGTGTGTGTGTGTGTGTGTGTGTATGTTTGGCCTGTTAATATGTTTTCTTATTGAGAAATTTTTTTAGGAGGCCAGTCTTCCCTGAGAAGTGTTCTGTGAGCTGATGGTACTGGCAACACGAACACTGAATTTAGAAGCTTGTGGTGTTCTCTACTTAAATTTTAAAAAGAAAAGAAAAACATGCTCTTTTTGACATAACTATCCTCAGCATTCATATAAAACCAACAGGCAATTATCAGGAGGGAAAAGGTATCTGAGCAAGAGCCATATTTCCACCGTGGGCCAGTGCTTTATTTTGCTTCTGCTGAGTCAACACTGCTTCAAACGGTGTGGTAAGCTAACTGGAGAGTGGGGACTGTAGGTAGCCAAACCAGGTAATTTATTGAAAAAAAAATCTAGGTAGCCTATACGAGCTTACTCATCTGTCTCCTCTGTGGATTGCACCCGAAAGGTATGCTTATGCTTAGTTAAAATTTTGGCAACCATCCCCACCCCTGCCCCACTAGGAAAGGGAGTGATAATTTCACATACTTTCTTGAATATTCATAAAGTTTTTATTGGCATTGAGTGTAGTCTCATCCTAAGCTTAACTGGGTTTGAGTTCTTCAGAGCTCTTTGAAAAGTATAGAGAGGTGGATATGCATTTAGTATTTTCATTCCCTCTACTGTGTGCTGGCTTTGTTTTATGGTCTCGCCCTTACGGTTCTCTTATCTGCTTTTTGTCTGGGAACCAGGAGGCATGGCCAGGGGGGTAGTGATGCTCACGCTGTTATCACCCTTGCAAAAGCTGTGCTATCGGCTGTTGGGTCGGGAGGCTTCGGTCCTGCACTGTGCTGCCTGTTCTGCACATTGCAGAATGTTTCATGGCCCTGTCCTCCGCCTGTTAAATGCCAACGGGGACCCCCAGGAACAGCAGCACCTAACAATCAGCTTCACATATTTCTGCATTCCCTTTCTGGACCAGGCAAAGAAATTATGCCTTCTCTAGGAAGGCAGATGAAAACATGCCTTTCGCTGGTATTCAGAAAGCAAACCCTACTTGAATGACGGCAGAATCTTCAGATGACATCAAGGTTTTGCCTTCACGTGGCCTTTAAGTGACCCACTAGGACTCTCCCATGTTTACGAGTTTGACATTTGAAGCATAGTGTGTTAGGAATCTGAATCAAGTCTTTGGGTGTATTTTTACCTTGTATCCGACTGACACCACGAGGCGTAGCACTGAACGTGATTGCCGGCTACTTTACTGCGACCTGGGAATGCCCAGTTTTCTGTTGGAGTCAAGGGGAAAGGTACCTAGTTCCATATGATCGTTTACAAATGTCTTAAGATGAAATAGCCTCTGACCAGGCCCTGTAGGAAGTAGTGTGGCATGATTGCCGCTGTGTTTATATATACTCTTATCTTCTGTAGTTCAGATTCACATACATGAAGAAAACTCACGTCTTAAGTATTACGGCAGCCCTTAGGTGGACTAAACATACTGTGTTGCTTGGGGATGCAAAGATTTTTATATAGAACAGAGATACAAAGAAAATGGTTCTCCCTGATAAAAATCATTTGAATGTGTGGAAGGAAAACCAACTAGAATGTTGTGATTTTCCCTATTTAAAAATATTCATTGCTTATAAACACAGATTTAAGAATCAACATACCCAAACATCTCAAAAATTATTCAGAGGCAGAGCAGAATTATTTGGGATGTGTTGTGGTTCTAAAAAGGCAGACTTTAATCTAGTAGTGCAGAAAGGGAGAAGAAAGAACTGGGCTGCTGACTTCCTCCTGATTTTCTAATCAGGCTGCTTTTGACTCGTAGAAAAATATATACCCGGTTTTGCATTCCATCTCTTTGCTGTTAAAGTTTTTCCTTCCAGGATTTTAGGGGGAAATTGTTTTAAAGTGCAGCAGAAACTTTTTTTAAAACTTTTTTCTTTTCTTTTTTCCTTTCATTGCTCTTTTCTTGAGTGTATTCTTATTGGGAGCAGGTAAAAAGGCAGAGTCTGCTGCCTTCAGCATGGCTTCGGAAGTTGTCCTCAGAAATAAGTCAATTGATTTGGTTCCATTTAATACTTCCCGAGAATCTCTATCCTAGTGTTGTGTTAACCATGGGCATGCCAAATAAACTTTTTTTAGAGATGGAGTGTGCCCTGCAGAGAAAGAAAAAAAATCCCCATGCTCCATGAGAGCAAGAAGAGGAGTAGGACCTGAACACACGCTCTCAGGCACAGACACACACAGTGTGGTGACTTCCTCAGCACTGCACTTCCAAGGCCCAACACTGACGCTCTTAGCAAATACGTTCTGAACTATTGAACCCGTAGATAGGAAAGCTGGAAGACAGGACTGTGCAAAACACAAGTAGAAATTAGCCAGCAACTTTGAAAAGAGGCCTCACATCCAAATAAACATATGGAAAACTTAAAAAAAAAAAGGAAAAAAGAAAAAGGAATCTAACATATGAAAACCCAATCCCACTGGAATGTTTTTTCATACACAGTCTAAACGCCACATAAATAAAACCACAAAGCTCCGCAGGCATACATGAGTGCACCTGAGCCCCCAGCACTCTCCTGTCAGGGCCTCCGTTGGGGAGGAGAGCCTGGGTGAGTTTCCAGAGACAAAAGCTGTTTGGAAATCGTTCCTCCTGGGTAAGAGGGACCTGGTCTGAAGGAGACTTAGGACAGTCCCTTAGGACAGCCGGCGCAGTGTGTGAAACAATCCTCTGATTTAGGCTGTAAGATTCTGAACCTTGGGGATACTGGTGGATGGCGGACATCTTTTAAGGATGAGGATTTTCTGGTTTGAATGGAAGAGTCACAAGTAACCACAGCGGTCCGTGTAAAGTTCAGGACTTCCGGGGAAGAGTTCTGGCCCTTCGCTGCCCAGCAGCACGCCCCATTCTCTCCAGTTCTGTTGAAATTTTCATGTAGGAGGTACGGTCCCACTGTCGGTCTTGCTCCCTGTGTAAATCTCTAGTTCGAAAACTTTGCAGCATTCAAGGCGTGTCAAGCTGGAGGGCTGAAATGTCACTTAAAAGCAGGGGAGGTGGGGGGGGTTAAAAAGGTCACACAGCTGCAAATAATAATAGCCCAATGAAATTCAGATTCTAACGGCAGCCCACTTCAAGAATAACACTGAAACAGGAAACAAGCCTACTAGATCTTTTTCCCAGTAAGGCTAGGAAGAACACGTCTGATAAATTGTGTGTGTGTGTGCACATGTTAGTGTGTGTGTATGTGTGTGTGTGTGTGTGTGTGTGTGTGTGAGACAGACACACAAAGAGAGACGAAGGAAGACATACATAACAAGACAGAGACCCAGAGAAATAGGCGCACAAAGAGTTTTAGAGAGCGAAGATGCACACAGGAGAAAAAGAGACGTTCACAGATGGAGAATGGGTACAAGGACACACTCACAAAATAATCGATTTTCTTGGACTTAAACTCAAGGGTGTTTATTTTTCTATTTGATGTTATGATATTCAGGTTAGAAAACTAGAGGTATATTTGAAATAAAAGGATTTACTTTTCTGTTATTTTGCAATTAGCTTCCATGAATTGTTTTTTTCATATGGTATCTTTTGGAATGGTCTGATTTTACAATGTTTTCCTAAATGGTCGCGTTTTATAGATGAGCAAATGAGATAGTGAAAGGTACAATATCCTTCACAAAGCAAGAAAGTCTTAGCCTCAAACTGAATATAAAATTCTCTCCCATGTGTTGGGAAAACCATTCTTGAATTTGTGTTGGGTTATTATTATGTGTGGCTCTTTGCCTTTTGGACCTATATGTTGAGAGAAATATTCGCTGTTTTTTTTCTTTCAGAAACATGAAGTACGTATTGGGTAGGTACTTAACTCATTTAGTTAATGAGCGACTTTTGTTCCTTGAAACAAAGACTGATCTGAACTCTCACACAGCGTGACTAACTCAAGATGCTCCTGTTAGCTGTCCTCAGCAGTGTAGGAAGGACCTATTTCCTTCCCAGAACCCTTCTGGCAGTTTTGTAAGCTCAGCAAGGTAGCAAGGTCCCTTTCACACAAGTCCCGTCAAGAAGGTTCTTTGCCTACTTATTGTAGGCCAATAAATGCCAACAGATGTTATTAACTTCATTATTAAAATTACAGACCCCTCCTTCAGATCTATAATCCATTCACGGTCAGATTAACAGTGTCAGAGCTGATGGGGATATATCAATTTTATCATTAGTCCTCATTTATGTGCACAACTTCAGTTTGCAGTTTTGAAGCTCCCATAACTTGCAGCGTTGGTAAAAGTGCATACAGATTTTCGGATGAAAACCCCATTGTTAGTGTCTTGATACTTCAAACCCTGTTTCACCATATGAGTCTGTCTGCTGTTATCGGAAGAAATTTGTACCATTCTGAGACTGGAGATCTGAGATTGGAGTTTGGTGTTAACTAAGGATCAGTAACAGTTTCCAATGATTCAGACAGGGAAGCAACTCTCTTGGCTGATTACAGCAAAGCTCTTAATGTAGGGTTTTTCCCTTTGAGCTCAGTTGTTGCCCTTGCTTAAAGTACATATTTATAGAATTTTGTGTAGACTATCCAAGTTTTTAGTAACATTTATTTTTTTATAGTATTTGCCTTTCATGAAATGGTAATTCCAAGTATATCTCTAAACGCCTGGCAAAGCGTTTGAATGGATTGCATCAGCCATTGTGGAAGATTTCCCATTTTAGACCAGGAGGAATTTGTGGGGTCAAACACTGAACAATGAAAGAGATTCTTGCTCATTTCAAGGCCGAGGAATCCAGTGGCAGTTGAGGGTTTGAATTGTAAATCAAGCCTGTCATCCCCTTGTCAACTGGGAAAAACCTCTACTCACTTTATGTACTATTAGTGTTTGTTATTAGGGTTTTATGTTGTTTTCCAAAAATTTGAAGGGAAATTAGACTCAGAAGGCATTTGTTCTAAGTGAGCATTGAATCTGAACTTTGGAGAAAAGGAACAAAAATAGAACGATTTAGAAAGTCCTAAATGATTAGACGGTGTCTGCCACAGTTATGACTATATCTCACCAACTTTCTAGGGTCACTCAGTGTTTCCCAACGGGTGCTCTGTTCGGATCATAAGTAGCCAGCTCATGGCTAATAGACAGGTCTTCAGTGCCTTCACTGTCTATGGCAATATTAACAGATCAAATTTTTAATGAATTAATATGCTTACATGTGAAATGTAACGAAAACTAGCCTCAGCTCGGTATTTTCAGCAAAAGCAACTCTGACATCTTTTTTCATGAAGACTGGTGACATGTCTTCTCCGGCCGTAACTGAGAATGGGTGGAAAAAGTGGGCTGCACCACCTCTTGCCTTGCTGAAACTTTGGTTCTGGGCCAAAAAGTTTGAGAACCACTGCCTTAGGAGTAGAGAAAAGACAAGCTGTTTGGGGTGGTTTATTATGATGATTCAGGATTCATTATCCATTCCACAAATATTTATTGAGCGCCTACCACGTCAGCCCTGTGCAGCGGAGCCTGGGGTACGGCAACTGCCAAACAAAACTGGGCTTATTAAAATGTCCCAGCTGGTAAAACAACAGAATGGGAAATAAGAGGACAAGGCGTGACTTCGGAGCACCTAATGGTGAACAACCTGGCTAAAATCATGTCTGAGTGATTTGCCACACTTGATGGGCAATAAAAAAAAAAAATATTTGCAGGGACTCCTGGGTGGCTCAGTCGATTAAGCGTCCGTCCGGTTTTGGCTCAGGTCATGATCTCACAGTTCGTGGGTTCGAGCCCCACATCGGGCTCTGTGCTGACAGCTAGCTCAGAGCCTGGAGCCTGTCTTCAGAGTCTGTGTCTCCCTCTCTCTCTGACCCTCCCCTGCTCGCACTGTCTCTCTCTGTCTCTCAAAACAAAAAAACCATAAAAATTTTAAAAAGATATTTGCAGGGCTTTCATAGGAGTCTGTTTGAGAGAATTGTTACTACTCTGTTTAGCTAGAAAAGAACCATAATAATAGACCATAAAAATAGACCACAGTTCTTCACTAATACATCAGAGCAGATTGTACTAGTTGATAAAAGTAACGAAGCCTGTGTGGTGGAGTACTGCCACTTAGTAAAACTGTCACAGACACCCACGCAGCAAGCAGTGAGCAGGGGCCTGCTGTTTGCAGAGGGTTGAATGTGGGAACCGCAGTGCATCAAAATAAAGCAGTTGAGGTTCACACACTTATATACACCCACCCACTCACTGTATACTTTATTAATCACTTAAGCCTATTTTATTTTAGTAACTGCCATTTTACCTTAGGACTTTTATTCCAATGCTGTGTCGCCAAAACATTTGGGCTGTGGGACCCATCGCATATAATAAATGAGTACAGATTCATTCATGTTTAAAAAATAGAATAATAAATGACAGTAGTAACTCCATTGAATATCCTGATGAGTGGAATCTGAACTCTTTGAAGGACAACTGTATTTCCCCGATTAATCATATTCCTCTAAACATAACATCCATACCATGAAGGCTCAATAAGACAGAGTAAATCTGTATGGCTGGGAGCCTATTGTCTCTTCAAGCATCAACACCGTAGGATAATTCTGTGGCATTTGCTGCAGCTCATGTGCACATTACAGGTTGGTTATAGCATGTTCTAACCAACAAGTGAGATAAAATAGCTAATGCTGATACCAAGCAGAATTGCTAACCTATTACCGTTATAGACTTGAGTTTATGGAAAGTCGGCGTTTGGGTGAATGAGGGTGTGGGGTAGAGTTGCAATTCTAGTAGGAAAATACTTTCTTCTCATACTTACCTGGCAGGGCTTGGCTGATCTCTTTCCTCACTTTGGTTTTTTAATGAATTCCCTTTTCACCTTCAGTAGTGGCACTTCCAATCTTGTTCACTTCTATTAGTTGGAGACTAATCTAATTATTATCATTAATGACTACCTTTAGGTGTGCACCATAAATGCATTTATATGGAGCTTCCCCCTTTTTTTATTGTGAAGATTTCCCTTTTTACTGGCAGATAATCTTAATATTGGTTACTAATGTTATTAATATTGGCATTCTTTTGTTACCTTAGCAACTAAAGCTCTTCTGTGGTGTCTAAGAAAGACTCACCTTATGGCAAATTCTCTTTTATAAATATAGAATAGTTAATGTTACAGCGAGGATTCAGTAACACTTGTCCATGGAACCTCCCCCACCGCCCCCGCCAGCTACCACCAGATACACACACTTACATACAGAGACCTTTCTCCATAGTTTGGGCATGTCTTACAGGCCTCCTCACTGATCAGTGTGATACAGGAATGAAGGAGCTGAAGATTGCATTCATAGCCTTATTGTAAAGGAGGGGAAATTGAGGCCTGATCCACGTAGGTGACCCAGCAGTAGTTAGGCAGATCGTGGTCACAGAGACAGAAAAGCTTCAGGAAAAGGCATTTAAAAATTTACTAGAGAAACAAAGCATATTTAATTTATGGATAACTCAGTTACTCTGTTGTTTTTTCTGTCTTGGCTCAAAACCACCTTGTCACCCTGTATTTTGAGGCTTAGAAGTAAGTCAGCATTCGCAGGGGAGAGGAGGGATCCTCTGTGATCAGTGATTTGAGAAGTTATTTTAATTGCTCATGACTTTCCTCAGACAGGGACAAGTGGAAAGTTTCTAAAGGTATTTGTTTTTTTTCTTCTTATTCTACATATAATAGAGTAAAATAATTTATACAATACATCCGATCCAGGAAAGCTACAAAATTATGCTAAGTTACTGTGTTTGGCAAGTGACCAGTGGGCAGTCATTCCAGACACAGAGTGGCAAGGGTATTGCTGAGTGAAAATTGTATAAGAGGAAGCAGTGTGAAGAAGACTTTGCATTTGTAAATTTATTTTGTCCTTTAATATCTGACAGGAGTGTTACCCTAAGGTAAGTCTCTTCGCTTTGTGCTTCAGAAAAGTGAAAGAATGAATGTGAAGTCTGTTAGTGTTTGGGGCAAAGGTATAGTGACAGAGAGCTTGGTGTTAGGGTTTTTGTTTTTGTTTTTGTTTGCAAGACAATAAAGCTTCATTGGACAAAGGGTAACTATTTCTTGAGTAAAAACAGAATTCCCTCTTTCAAGGATGAAGGTGACTTGGGACTCCTTCGGTATCACCTAAAGGTAGCATTGTAAGGAAGCAAATTCCTTCCTGTGCTTCAGAAATAAAGCAATGGGTTTTAGTCCCTGGATTACAGCCTGTCTCACCAGCAGCCTGTGTAGCTGAATTAAACTCAACTCCAAAATTGGCAAGAGAGAAATGTAAGACTTAGAAAATGGTTTAAATTGTGAAACTTAAGGGGCACCTGGGTGGCTCAGTTGATTAAGCGTCCAACTTTGGCTCAGGTCATGATCTCATGGTTTGAGTTTGAGCTCCATGTGGGGCTCTGTGCTGACAGCTCAGAGCCTGGAGCCTTCGGATTCTGTGTCTCCCTCTCTCTCTGCCCTTCCCCTATTCATGCTTGGCTGTCTCTCAAGAATAAATAAAACATATGCCTGAGACTATACCATAAGATTTCTCCCCACAAAGCTACCTTACTCCAGATAACTTCTATAGATCAGATGGGCACTGGTCTTACTGTAATATTGATTTCCAGTCAGCCTGTACAACCAAATTAACAAAATATCTTAGCTAATGTTTTCTATGTTTTCGTATTTCTGTTTCTCCCTGCATAACTCGGGTACTTTCTGTTGAGGCATCTGTGAATGCCTGAGATGAAAGGGAATTTAAGACCATGGCTCACCATTGGAGCCATTTGCTAAGCTGGCGGCAGGGCTATTCTGTGGCCGTCCTGAAGCTTGGCGGCATGATCATGGGTGAATTATTTGACTGATGCTCAGGGCTGGTCACCACGCCGGTGACAACCCCATCTACTGCCTCCTCTCCCACCAACTCCAAAGGGCAGGCGTGAACTTTACTTTGGAATCTTCTTGCACAGGTGCGGTCTTACTGGGTAATAACATAGTCCAGGTGGTTTTCCAGAAGCAGAGGGGGCTTGCAGCCCCCTGGCATTTTTCTTCAAAGTACAATAAATAGGCACTCAAGCAAATGATAGGAATGTAGACTGCAGGAAGCCTAATGAACTTTGGCCGGGACCAGTGCTCACGTTAAGGTCTCTCTTGTCTAATTTGGGATTGGCATAGAAAGGGGCTCTGAGCAATTGCCTTTCTTATGTTTCTCAGGTAGAAGTAGGAGATATTCATGGCTCTCTGTTTTCCTTCCTCCCTCTCCCCATGACCCTTCAGATTTATGAGGAATCCAAGATGAATTTGGAGCAGGAGAGGCCGTTTGTCTGCAGTGCCCCAGGCTGCTCTCAGGTGAGTGTGAGGATCCTTGGGTCTGTTTTGCCAGAGACTACCTGCTTTCTGACAGGGGAACAGCTCTCATTTTGCAGCCATGCCTGCTGTGGGCTTTCTTTCTTCACCAAGATATTGTCAAAGCCCCCCATCCCCATCCCCATCCCTATCCCCATCACCATCTTCCTCGCCGTTATTATTTTCTCCTTTGAATAGTTTCTTCCCTCAAAGCCCGGTGAAATACACCAGCGTTGGCCATTTCCATCCTTAACTTTCCCCTGGAAGTAAGCCAGATGCATCCTGCCCTCCAGATGTCCAGGACTGTTATTCCAGAAAAGGGAGGGAGGACGCTGCTTTTACAAAAGTCACTTGATACGGGGCCTTTGGATTGCTGGTGGAGTAGCTCACCATCTGAGCTGAATTCTGTCTTGTTTTGTTTTCTTCTCTGAGTATAATAAAGCCCCTATAACTCTTCTAGAACCCTCAATTTTTCTATTTATCTAAACTCTAAGAGGGGAACTTGGCATGCTGTGCTAGATTAAACCTCTTTGCCTCCAATGGCTCCCATCAGGTGGAATCGTTGTGAGGATTAGATGAGGTACGACATGTGGAGTATTTGGTATAAGGCCTGCACATAATACGTGTTCTATTAATGTTCGCTGTTGTTACTATTACTGCTATTGTAATAATGGACCGTGTGGCAGGATTTCCCAAGTTCAACACTACTGCCACTTAAGGCTGAATAATTCTTTGTTGTGAGGGCTGTCTTGTGTGTTACGGGATGTTCAGCAGCTTTCCTGACCTCTACCTACCAGATCCTAGTGGTACTCCCTGGTTGTGAAAACCAAAAATGTCTCCGGGCGCTGCTAAATGTCCCCTTGGGGGCCAGAATGGCTCCCAGTTGAGAATGAGGCCTGATGGTTTGCGTTTTTGGCTTTGGGTTTATTTCTTTTTGGATCCCTTCCCTCTCAGGTGTCCCCTAATTCTAACTGATGGTCTCCCATGCCATTTTATGTGTTGCTGTGAGCCATCTTTTCTCCTTTTTGGAATCCGGCAGGGTATAAGTAAATAATGCCACAGACATGTGGTCACTGGTGTCAGACGCTGCTAGAGCCGAGGGCAGTGAGAGGCTGAGCAGAGGCTGTTGGGTTTGGCAGTTGGGTTCTGGCGGGTGACCTATGAGAGAGGAGTCCGGGCGGGGGCCACGTTGGAAGGGATTAACGAGTGAGTGGGTGGTGAGGAAGTGGAGGTGGCCAGCATAGAGGACTCTTTCAAGAGCACGAGGGAATGACGGGAAACAGAGTGATATAATGGTAGCCTGAGAAGGAAGCAGCCTGAGAGAGATTCTTTTTAAACGAAAGGCTAGCCAGGTGGGATGTTGTCCAGGACAAGGAGAAGGAAGCATGCTAGATTGAAGAACCAAGGGCTGAAGCACCAACTCAGGAAAACACAGGGTGTAGAAGAGCCAGTAAGACAGAGGGAGTGTTATCCCTCTGAGGCAGGAGGGAATGGATGTAGTATCCATGACGTTACATGCAAATTATGAGGTGAAGGTGGTAGTGAAGGCTGAAGAGGTGCATTTCTAATGACCTTGAACTCAGTGAAGGAGCAGGTCATTTCTTTGAGAAGGCTGAGTGGACTGGTTGGACAAAATGACAGTTGAGAGTTTCCAGAGTTTCTAGGTTTCACAGTAAAACTCCAACCTTCCCCCTCAACTCCTTGCCACATTTAAATGTAAAGATGCATCTAAAACTTGATGTTTTTATTTAACGTGTGTTTCTTTTCCTTGACAAGCAGTTTTAAAAAATATGTGCATCTTTCAGTTGAAGAGGTGTTAGAATTGAGGAAATGTAGTGGTACCCTAGTGATTCCAAGGGTCTCCCGGTGGAGTGTTGGCAAATCACAGTCAAGTCAATTGTTGAGATCATGGCATTTACTGTAGTGACCTTCCAAAGCCTAGGGACCTGCAGAGAAAGAAAGGATGGCTGGGGATTGGAAAGGGGAGAGTAAATATAAGGATCTTTCCCCCTTTTCCCTCAATGGAAAGAAACTTGGCTACATTAGGAATGGTCTATAGTACCCGGGAGGTTTTTTGTGTTACGGCTCCTTATATTTTTATTAGCTTTGTTCCAGAAGTCATGAGAAACAAACTTCTTTTGCCCTTTCTGATCTCACAGATCCCATTGTTAATTTCACTGCCCCTTTGCCCTCAGCATGAACATGTTTTGAGTTCCAGTGGCCTCTCTCAGCTGCGTAGACTATACTTTTTGGTTATTTATGATTTGCTGCTATTTTCCTGGTAAATTAAAAACAATGCCACAATGTCCTGTATAGTCTCTTTTGGGAGACATGTATAGTTCATATGACACACTAGGGAAGTTATTGTTATTTAGTAAGTGTTGCGGTTAATATTCTACTTTAGTCTGTTATTTTATGGAGCCAAAAAATGGCTTACAAATACAAAACAAAGGGTATTACCATGATGTTTGTTGATTATATATATCACAGTGAAAATTAGAATTAGAATTTTAGCAGAAAGACTAGGAAGTTTAACCTGTCTATAAACCATACCTGGTACTGTCCTGTATTATATGGTGCTATAAAGAACCAAGAGAATAGATGAAACTGCACCAAAAACCCGTGTTGTTAAAAATCAGACTTCTGTGTAGTTAGAAATCTGACATAATTACCATGCTTTGCAGATTCTATATGCTTTAATATATATGACACAAATGACAAATAAATAAATGGCATTTATTCCCCAAACTACTTTTATTCAAAAGGATTTAGCCCAGTGAATTCCCTCATTCATATGAACACAAATCTGTACTACTTGCAGAGAAGATTTCTACCACGGTATTCAGTGGTAACTGAAACTTCAAATGATGACCCTGAGGGACTGGGAAGGTCCAAAAGATTTTCTAAATTGTCAAAGATTCAGAAATGTTCAGCTGAGTTTATTGCCTTTTGTTGTATTTTCATATGACTTTGATAAAGCAGATACTTTGTTCAGTTCAGTTATTACAAACATACCAGTCTGAGTCAGGAGAGGCGAGGATCTGCTGCAATAACAAGTTACCCCAAAGCTTCAAGGGCTGAAAACAACAAACACTAATTTCAACTGCACAAGCATCCATTTCTGTCGTAGGTTGGCAGGAGATTCCTCATAATCTTTTAGAATTCAAAAATGCTCTTCATATTCCCTCAGAGATTTAGGAAGATTGAGGGGCCACTATTCCTCATATTGTAAATTGCCATACAAAAGGGGAGATGTTTTTGCACCATGAATTAGTGGCTGACATATGAGTAACATGACATTTTCATTCATGACTCCATGGGCAGAACTAGTCACATGGCCCCACCCAACCCCAGAGGGCCAGGAAATCCAATCCCACCATATGACCAGAAGCCAGGCAGCTGAAAACATTTGAGAGCTGCATAACCATAATGTTCTTTGAAAATTAATAATAAAGTGATGATTACACCGCATAGAGTATAGAATCCTAAAAATGATCTGCCATGTTACTATAAGTCATATGTATACTTATAAAAGATCACATAATGAGTGTGCAAGGTTTTCATAAACAGAAACATACTATACAAATGTCACGTGTACATTTGTAGGTGTGTATATCAAATAGTTAGATAACATGTAAGTCTTTTACCATGTCTTACATGAATCAGAATCCTTTTCCTACTTCATGCATTTCTCCTGCTTTTGGTTAATCTGTAGATAATGTCTAGCATACTTATGATGCCTTCGACTTAATTTTATGCTATTATGTAGAACAGTAACTACTGGGCAAAAGTTCCAAATAGTTTTGTAGAACTCCAGATCTAAATTCATTTTTATGTTTTGGACATATTTTTCTCCCCTGTAGATGTAGGAATGAGAGAATTTTATTTGTGTTACACTGGCCACTGTTTCTTTGGGAACATTAATGAGCATGAATGTTCATTCAAACACTCTTACTCTTTGAAGGTACGACATATTTCTATTGTGTATATTACTTGAATACTTCCAATATTGTTCATTTATTCTTTATCATTTATTCTTTAAACAGAAATTTAAGTTCTTCCCTCAGAGGCAAACCTCTAGTTTCTAAGAAAATATCTAATTTACTGATGAGTCATGACAGTTGATTATATTTGAAGACTATCCAGGAAGTAGAGGTTTTTAAAAGGAATTCCCAGAGAAGGTGTGGGGAGTCAGAGATGATGGCAGGCAACGTCCCTGTTTCTTATTACTATTCAGCCAGATTTTACTGCAACCTACTTACGCCTCTGGTAAACTACACTGGAAATAGTGATGCATATATTTGGGTGCAGTTCAACGGAACATCTCTGCACGTTTGCTTGCAAAAAATAATTTGTCATTTAACTTAGCATGCCTTCACACTTTCAGGACTGATTTTTTGTTTTGCCTGTCACATATGCAATGCTGAATACATCTTTCTCTGTGATGGCAAATATATATCATAAAACTGAATGGCTCCTCTCCCCCCCCCTTTTTTCTATTTGTCTAACAGCGCTTCCCAACAGAGGACCATCTGATGATTCATAGGCACAAGCATGAAATGACTTTGAAGTTTCCCTCAATAAAAACAGACAATATGTTATCAGGTAAGGAGCCATCAGGCAAAAAGGCTTTGGGTGAACAGATCAGCTGCGTGGGAGATTCTTGCTGTGCATATGAAAGGATGGTTTCCACCAGCAAATACTGCCTTGAAGACATGTATTTCTAAGGTACAGCAGAGACTTAAAATAATGGTAAGCAAAAATGTAATCAGCTAATGTGGTGTTCACTCAAATAACTGGAGAGCTTGGACTTCTCATTTTCTGGAATGTAAAATGTTTGTTACTATGAAAGTTGGCTCCATGTAAGTATTTTAAAAATCACATGCCTGTAATCACTCAAGCAAAACATCCTCACTGAGCATCTGTGATGCACAAGTAAGCTGTTTTGGGCACCCTGGGAGATGCAGAGATTGATACGATATCTGTTCCTGAGGACATCACAATATAGTGGACATGTGACAATTTAGCCGGAGGCCTTGATTTCAAATGAATATTTAGAAAATGCTGTGTGACTTTAGTAGAAGGAGCTCGCTCTCTCTCTCTCTCTCTCTCTCTCTCTCTCTCTCTCTGCACTGAGATGGTCAGTAAAAAATTTTTTTAAAGAAATAGAGCCTGCCTCCTAAGTGGACGATTAAATGAGATGATAACGCAGGGAAACATAGCAAGTGCTCAGCAAATGTGAGCAGAAATAAATGAAAATAACAATAATCTGTCAAGTAGTTGCCATTCCTTCCCATTTTGATAGGTGGTGCAGTGAGTTAAAACAGAGTGCAGGGCCAGGAGTGGGGAAACTTGAACTCTAGCATGTGCTCTGCCTCCACTGGCCAGATAACCTTGAGCCACATTAGTGAGCCCTTTGGGCCTCAATTTCTTTTTCCATAAAATGGGAATGATTTTTTTTCTGCCCAGTCTACTTCAGAGGCTTCTTGTGAAGATCCAGTGAAAGAAGGTCAGTGCAAGTGTTTCACAAACCCTAGCAGGGTAATTGAAGTGTTTTCTGTTACCCTTTCAGGCTAGAAATATTTCACCGAAGCCACTGTCTTCTTGGCATCATGAAAGAGATAATATGCCCATAAACATGCTTTAAATGATATCAGAAGAGAAATGGACTGCCCTGGCAGGCCTGGCTCATATAATTTAGCATTTCTATGGCACTTAAATTTTATGAGTATTTTATTATCCCTATTATTAGCAAATCCTCCAAGAGTTTTGTCAGACAGGTTATTACTACAACTCATATTTTACTGATAGAGGAGAGGGGGCGCGGGGAGATGGAGCAGCTGCCCCAGGCTTACCCCACAGGGCAGAGCGAGGGGCCCTGGGCCCGCAGTCCCAGCCCACTGACTGGCACAGCCACCGCATTGTTTATTCTCCCGTTTATTCCCGTGACCAGATGGTCCTGGTGCCAGCACCGGCCACACGTCCTCACAAACCCGCCAGTGACTCGTTGATAGTGCAGATATGTCGGGATTTAGAAGAATCTCAGGTTCAAAGGCAGCCTCTTTCCTTGCCTCTGCCACCACCCACCACCTCTCGGCCTGTTTGTTTTGATGGAACTAGTTGGCTCTTCAGAAATAGTTTTTTCTTCCCTTAAGTCTAGAAACAGAGATGCAGGATCTTAGATCTACAAGATCTACAAGAATTATAAAAGCCCAGAAGGGTTAAGAAGGATAGTCTGTCCTTTTGTTTTTATCGTTTATTCTATTCTCTCATTTATCTATGATTACCATTATGAAGTGGTGTGACTTCATAGAGTTAAACGATGAGCATATATATGCAAGGACCAGGGCTGTAGATGTTGCAATTCCCAATGTTTAAATTTATCGGCTCTCCTCTCATTTTTCCCAAGTGGAATCCCTTAAATAGGCTTCCTCGTGTTAGGAGAGTGGGGTGTGTGTGTTAAGGGGTAGAAATTATGGGCAGGTATTGCCTCGTGGTAAGGGCCAGGTAGTAGCTTTCAGGAATACTGCTGGAATGGCCCTACAGGGAGCCCCATCTGAAGGTCTGTAAAAAAGGAATTAAGGATTTGTGAACACTTCTACATATTGCCTATAAATAGATTTTATTTATTTGTTTGTTTGTTTTTATTTGAGAGAGAGAGTGTATGTGAACTAGGGAGGGGGCAGAGGGGGAGAGAGAGAGAGAGAGAGAGAGGGAGAGAGAGAGAGAGAGAGAGAGAATCTTAAGCAGGCTCCCTGCTTAGCACAGAGCCGGATGCAGGGCTTGATCTTAGGACCCTGGGATCATGACCTGAGCTGAAATCAAGAGTTGGATGCTCGGGGCATCTGGGTGGCTCAGTCAGTTGAACTTTGGCTTTGGCTCAGTTCATGATCTCGTGGTTTGTGGGTTTGAGCCCTGCGTCAGGCTCTGTGCTGACAGCCAGCTCAGAGCCTGGAGCCTGCTTCAGATTCTGTGTCTCCCTCTCTCTCTGACCCTCCCCTGCTCATGCTGTCTTTCTCTCTCTCTCGAAAATAAATAAAACTTAAAAAAAAAGAGTTAGATGCTCAACTGACTGAGACACTTGGGTGCCCATTGGGCCACTTTTTTTTTTTGCAATATTCAATTACACAAAATTTCATTTCAGATGAATTGGAGTTTGACATATATTATGAAGAGAAAGGATGGTACATCTGTTTATTACTAATTTCAGGATATCTGGTTAACTTGTATTTTGGAAAAACACTTCATCCTTCAGTAATTGCAAATATTATAGTTAGAGAAATTATGAAGATGCCCCAGATAGGCTTTTTGAAGGTAAGTGTCCAAAGAGTTGTAAGATCTGAAACAATTTCATAGCTTTGTCATAAATTCCATTTTATTTAAGCCAGGTACAATTTACTACTCAAAATGATTGTAAATGATCTTTGACATGTCATAAGGCAGAGTAGTAAAAGTGACAGTCATGATGTTTTATTAAGATAAGTGCTCTTATGGACAGACAGTAAACATAAAACCTCATTTTAAAGAGACAATACTAGTTGGTACATGAATGGGGAGGTGGGGGTGGATTCTGAGGTCAAAGACTTCCAGCCCCTCCCACCTTGGTCCTTCCATCCTTACTTGGGTCATGTGGTACATTTCTTCCTTTTTTTTTTTTTTTAACATTTATTCATTTTTGAGAGACAGACAGAAACAGATCATGAGCAGGGGAGGAACACAGAGAGAGGGACACACAGACTCTGAAGCAGACTTTAGGCTCTGAGCTAGCTGTCAGCACAGAGCCTGATGTGGGGCTTGAACCCATGAACTGTGAGATCATGACCTGAGCCGAAGTTGGTAGCTCAACCGACTGAGCCACCTAGGCGCCCCGCATGTGGTACATTACTAGAGTCCTTTTATGATGATGGACTTGACCCTTTCTCTTTAGCTGTTCTAATTGTGAGTGATGATGATTTCATGGTGAAGGAAGTTGTGACATCAAAGATTTTTAGGTGCCAAGGTAGAAATGGGAGCCCACTGAGACCATTATACTTTCACATACACATGCAAAATTACCAGCTATTATGTGACAAAAGATGTATTTGGTTTGAAAAGTATGATCAAATTTTAGTATTAGAGCTAGAGAATATGGTGTTTGGGTCTATTTTAATGGTATTATGAATAGGCATTCAGGAATCCCTAAATCTTGCCCTGTCAGAAATCACCACTCCCACTTATTTACAGAGTGCCCAGGTTCTGTACAGGAATAAACCAAAATGGGAACCAAAGTGCACCTTTATTTATAGCCAGAGAAGCAAATAATATTCCACATGAGAAGTGTGTGTGTGTGTGTGTGTGTATTGGGAGAGGATGGTGGAAACACTGACCTGGAAGATGATAGATTTTGCTTCATGAAAAGGAAGATGAAGTTTAAGAGCGTTCCAGACCTTTCCTCAAATGGTAAAACCCAATCAACACCTAAGGTGGGAAGCCTGAGAAAGAGATACATGAAACCACACCTCTAAACACCTAGTAGTCCACACCAGACATCAAAGCCCAGTTAATGCTGGAGGCACCTGAAGTGTGTACTTGGAGGGAAGTTAGAGCAGGCATCCGCCGAGGTGTGGGAAGAGGAGCTGAAGTTGTGTCTCCACCCTCACGTATTTATTCATTCAACAAACACTGAGTATCTGCAAAGATCCTGTTGTGCCAGGTGCTAGGGGTGCTGCACTGAACAGGACAGGTGAGGCCCTACTTCCATGGAACTTTCTATACTCTATTGGGGGTGGGGAGAAAGAGAGATAATTGACAACACCCTCCCCCCAGATTAAGAAATAATGAGTTAGTGACAAGTGCTGTGAAGATGAAACATGACAATGTGAAATAAGTGGCTAGCCAGCTGCTCACGGAGGGCAGGAAAGCCTTTCCGCATTAGTGGCATTTCCGCTAAGACCTGATGCTGGGCACTGTGGGCTCCAGTGTCCTTTCTCTCTGTCTTCTGAATATGCGGGGTGAAAGCGGTGACCCCACACCCCAGAGAATGATGCAGCTGACACACTCAGAAAAGAGGTGAGAGGGACTGTCTTCCTCATTCTATCTTCCTTATTCCCACTTGGTATAGAGACCTATCGTAAATGACAGTATAGTCCCTCAGAACACAATTGGGTCCCTGGATTAAGTCTAGAATGAGAGACTATCTCTAATTCCAGGCTCTAAACCTAATTCTCACCATGGAGAAAGCAAGAATGCTGTTCAGTGAAGTAAAACATGAGATTAATCATGATTAACCAGATGATCTCAGAACCCAAATCCATTGCTCATGGAGGTTTGCTACAAACCTACATAATAATCCGTGGGCATTTTAAAGGGACATCAGAGAAAAGGTGACATATCTCATTCCAAATTCTTTTTGGAATGAACTAGGGTCTTTAAGAAAAAACCATACTGGGGCGCCTGGGTACCTCTGTTGGTTAAGCGTCTGACTTCGGTTCAGGTCATGATCTCATGGTTCGTGGGTTTGATCCCTGCGTTGGGCTCTGTGCTGATAGCTAGCTCAGAGCCTGGAGCCTGCTTCAGATTCTGTGTCTCCCTCTCTCTCTGACCCTCCCCTGCTTGCACTGTCCCTCTCTGTCTCTCAAAAATAAATAAAAAACATTAAAAAAACTGAATAAGTAAATCTCTCTCTCTCTGTCTCTCAGTCTCTCTCACTCTCTCACACATGCGCATGTGCTCACACACACATGCACGGACCATGCTTACCTCCTTTTCCATTGATGATGAAGGTACCTAATGACTTCCACTATTGAAATTCATCAGATCTGTATGGAACAGAGGGTGGGGGAATAGCTTGCTTTGGATGGCAGTATGATAATAACAATAGCTACCATTTATTGCCTTGTCTTATGCCTATAATTGTGCCTCCTGGTTTACATACATTATGTCATTTAATCCTGGCCACTTTTTTCACATGAAGAACCAAGATCAGGAGGATAAGAAGTTTGTCCAAAGTTCCTGTCTGTCTTTAGTTTTCTTACTGCACGTCTGGATTTGGTGAGCTACATGCACTAAGCACATGTTTTGGTGTTATATTATTGGCTTCTTTCTTCAATAGTCATCATATGCAGAAAACAGTCAAAAGTTTTCAGAAGGAGATCATATTAACACATTAGCATTTAGAGGCACAAAGAGTGCATTTTTAAATCAGACTTCCCCCTCCATTATGACAAGTGGCAATGGGCGTGAATAGGAGTTGTCAGCTTCTCATTCATGTTACTAGTCAGTCAAGCAAAATTGAATTTTGAATGATTCACCTGAATACCTCAGAATACCTTGATCTGCAGTACTCTTTATATATGAAACACTGGCTTCTAGCCTATTCCATCTGGAAACCAGTCCCCTCTGATAAAGAGTACAGGAGAACTCAGGCAATTGGTGACTGAGTGGAAATGTGAAGCTTTAGCTTCCACAGTTCAGGGCAGGGCTTGATAAGACAGTCACCTCGGATCCTTCAGCTCACCTGGCCTGCAGAGTCCTGATCTCACCGTGTTAATAACCTTTGTCACCAGCTCAGCTCCTCTAACGTGAATTAAAACCATGGCTTGAGGCACATAGGTCGCTCGGTCAGTAAGCATCCAACTCTTGATTTTGGCTCAGGTCATGGTCCCAGGGTTGTGGGAACAAGCCCCTCATCAGGCTCTGTGCTGAGCATGGAGCCTGCTTAAGATTCTCTCTGTCCTTCTGTCCTTCTTTCTGCTTCTCTCTCTCTCTCTCTCTTTCTCTGGAAAAATAAATAAAAGTTAAAAAAAATAACATTGTGGCTTGATTGCTATGGGAACTCTCTGGGTAGGCCATGGCTGACAGTGAGTAGGTGTGGATTATATACATGATTAATTTAAATCTGACTCTGTGTCTTCTGGAGCCCCATGTCATATGAGATGCCCTTGGCAGAGCATTTTTCAGTTGACTCAAGGCCCTCCCAAGGGCATCTAGTCCATCAGCTCTCCACCTTGACAGTAAATGGATTGTAGCATTTAATTCAAGAGTCTGCCAGCGTGTCTCATCTCTCGCTGACCTGGGTCCCCTGAACCATGGTCAACCCTAACGCATGCCACAGCCATTGTTTAAAAACCAGAGCTGTGTTGGTTTGCCCCATGAAAACACTGCCTCTTGGGACAGATTTGGGCAAATAGTAACGTTAGTGTTACAGAGAGGACCCTGTTGCTCCTATGGTATATTCACACTCAATAAAAGGCACATTTATTGTAAAGGAGCCAGTCTAAAATTCCACGGAATTCTCTCAGCTGTTACTAATTATTGCTTTTATAAAGGCTTGTGTATTTTAAAATTCATTTAATGTAAACACTCTTCATTAAGACTTGATTAAAATTCAGATAGGGATAGGGACGAAGTAAGAATATTTTAAAGAAAACATTTGCTGAAGAACCCACGGGGTAAATACAACTATAAAAAGGATATAAAAACTAAGAAAAATGCCTTTTCTGAGAACCCCAACTCCTGCTAAAATAGATATGCTAATTCCAATACTTTTCTCTATTGATTTGCAAAGTGTTCTTGAGGAATTCCATTAAGCTACATTTTGTCGGTTGAATCTGAGTCATGCAAATAGTAAAAATGCATTACCTTTAAAAAATACCCTATAATTAGAATGGTCACTGATTCAAACTGATCTTTCTTATAAGTGGTCTGAATTAGTGAGGCTTTTATAGTGTTCCTAGCCACCATCAATTTAATACGAAATGATGTAAAATTACTTCACATAGTCCTTTAGTAAGACCATAGTTCAGAATATTAGACCAATGGGTAGTCAGAAAATTTTGCTTAGGAAGTTTGCATTCTCCTTCTTTTGATATGTTATGGGAACTCTGCTTTTCCTTTTTTTTTTAATTGATGACTTGTCACCTTGCCTTTTTATCGTTGAGGAAAATGAAACATAGACAAACATATAACTCAAATGCAGCTCTGAAACCGAATAGGGTAGCAACCTATTATTAAATGTAGAGCAGACTAAACACTTTTTAAAAGAAGAATCAGGTTTCAGGCTTTAGCTTTGTGCTTGTCATTTAGACTTTGGAGTAATCATACTTGCTGGGGCTGAAGCTTTTGATGCTAGACAGACTATGGACTGATTGGAAAACTTGGTGAGTTTTTTCCCCTAATAGTTCTGGTCATGTACTTGTCGTCCTTCTGGGGTGCAGAATTTCCTATCATATAACGGATGGGTGAATTTCTAAATCATCATGTCAAGCTTGTGGCACTCTTTCAGGTAGATATACAAGAAAGGTCTCCGTGTGGCAAGAATCCTCTACCTAGGTATTTACAGAGGCAGCGATTCTACGAAAAGGTGCTCCTTTTTCAAGGAACAGGCTAACCATTCCAAGAAGGGAACCAGATACTGAAATATGACGAACTTTACACAGGATTTTTTTAAATCCCTTTTGGTGCCAATCTTTCTTATTTGAATGGCAAAGAAATCCCAAGGATGGGTGGGGCAGGTAGAAGTGGATAAGCTACCTTACTTGCAGTGGTCCCGGCTACTGGGTCCTCTGAGAAGCTGGTGTGCTCTTTGCGAACTCCCTGTGAGAATGCAACACGCAGGCACTTAGGCCGTGCCAGTTCAGATTTGCAAAGGGAAGAACAACAAACCACTTTCCACTCAAGGACAGGCAAACTCAAAAGTTACTAACTTTTAGGTTAGTTTTGAGATTTGGAGTTCTTCCTTTCTTTCATCCAGATGACCCTCACTCAAGTGGGAACACTAACAGAAAGGTGAACAGAAGGCCTACAATGATTATCTGGGCTCTGAGTTCCCACTGGAGCCGGTTCCTGTAAGTCCTTGGAGTGTGGCCTGTTACTACTGAACACACCATAGATGTTACCCACCAACGGAGCATCACCCACTGTTACCCATGAACTGCTGCTACCACAACGGGTGCATGCTCTTGGTTCTAAAGAAGGTGGGGTTTATAAGAATTTTAATTTATGGCCATAGATATTACTCATCTACTTTAGATCTAATTTCAGCTGGAATAGTTATTTGACAAGGCATCCATGTGGCCGAGAAGCTCTGACTCTTATTTAAGCTGCTGATAGATTTAGCTGTCCCCTTTTTGAAGATTTGCACATTTCCTGCCTTACTTGGAACTGGTACCATGTGGGATCAAAGACAGCTAGAGACCCTGTATTAATTCTAATAAATGTTAAAATAAAAGTTAAGCTCCATTTTCTGGTTCCTGTTGTAACTGGAAAGAATAACTCATTCACAAGAAGAAAATGAATGAAAAATTAGGAACAGTGGGCCTTATCTCTTCCAAATGTGGATACACATATCTGGTTTGCTTTTCCCTTACTATATCATACAGCAAAGAAAGTCACATTTAGTAACAACTCTATGGCCTGCCTCCATCTGGGTCTTCTGCTCTAGAGGCAGGAGGGAACCAACTCCCTTTAGGGCTCAAAGCTCCCCTGCTTCATACCTTTTGTTTCCTTGTTGCTGCTGAGAGGCTCATGATGGCGGCCATTGCCTTTACTATTCCTGGGCCATGTTCCTTCCACCTCCTTTCTTGATGTGTGTGGGTATGTGTGCGGGTGCTAGAATCTGGGGATAATTTTGCTGAGTGAAGACAGAACACATTCCTCAAGTTTGCTTGAGGTTTGGCCTCCAATGCCAGTATGAATTCGATTTCATGGGCCCATCTTATGAACTCATCTTAGACTTCGGGACTCAGGTGGATCTTCCTGGGATTACTGTTCCCTCTATGTGGAGTCATGGCCCTCAGCTTGTAAATCTCCAACAGAGAAATATAGAGAAGCAGAGGAGAATTAAAACCTGGCAAAGTAAATTCCTACTGATGACAAGTGGCCTAGTATTTCAGTTCTGTTATGTGCTGTTTTCTCAGGCTTTTTAGTCACAAAATGACCTGCAAGACAGTAGAGAGTCTGTAGGGTTATATTATGGTTTGATTATACGAGGGATGTAGATGATTCCAAGATATTTTAAAAGAACCAAGAATGGTTAGGATTGTCAACTACCAATATAATTATGTGACCCGATTTCTAAATGGAGCCTGGGGTGACTTTCAGTTTCCTTATAAGCAAAAGGGGGAAGTGATTTTTACCAAATTGTGGTTGGTGTGAAAATTAATGAGATGGTGTGTCATACAAAGCACTTAGCATTATGCCTGACATGGAATAAGCCCCCAATAAACGGAAGAATATGTACACACACACACACACACACACCCTTTAGTTTCACTGTCAGGTCTTGTCTGTTTACACCTTCTGTTCAAGAAACTTCTTTATCTGTCTATGTAGCCTTTACCTCTGGCTTAATTTCTAGAGCCTAGCCAGCTGTTCCTGATGTTCCCATTAAGCTGTCCTTTAAATGGTCATGTTTCTTTGACCTAGTGACAGTGGCTTTTGAAGGGAACCCCTTACAGTGGTGATTTTAGGATTCATAGAACCATGTAACTTTAGAACTTCATTTGGAATTGAGGAATATGAGATCGGAGAATGTAGGTATTTTCTCCCAAATCATGCAAGTTTTAAATCTGGGTTTTTGGGTTGTCAACATTGTCTTTTACACATATAACAGAGTCCTTCAGACCCAGAGGGGAGTCCTGGCAAAGCACAGGATTTAGAGTGAGAAGGGATTATTCCTGAAAGTAAAAGAGGAATGACAAAATGGCTATGAATTGTGACTTTGTGTAAGGTACTTATCTCTCCATTTCTAAAATAATAGTTTCCTACTTACTTCATAGGATCATGTAAAATCTAGATTCTAGACAATGTGGATGAAAATATTTGTAAACTGGAAAATGCTTTATAAATACTAATTTTATCTTTTTTATACTAATTTTTTCACACTATATACAAATGTATATATACATATACATGTTATATGTATATTGGGACATAAATGTGTGTGTATGACTCTTAATAGATGAATGTGCCAATAAAACCATTTTCAATCAAACCCAACTTTTGCATAGCTTTTCTCTGTAACGTCCAATTTATGATCATCTGTGGTAGGCTCTCTGGGTACTGCAAAGAGAGTTCAGTATCTTGCAGGCTGGGCTAAGAATGGGAAAGGATGCAGAAGGGGATTTTTGCTGCATTGAATTCTAGGTCTACCAGTTGGGAGTTGAACAGGTAGAAAAGCCCCTCGCCATAAGGAATCAGGAGATCTTGACTTAGAAGGGCTGAATATGTGGGGATCTCAAACTACCTTCATCTTCAAGAATATTAAGCTATTTCTTTGAATCTCAATGGATAACTTACTAGGATTAACTGCTCTGTGTATGACTTAGAAAAGTAAATATGATTCTAGTTTCTTATCATACAGGAATGCACAAAGAACGTGCAGGAATGGCAAATTCACTCTTCAGTTGAGTGATAGTGATGTGTTAGAAAACTGTGCAGAGATTTTGGGACTGATGATAGGTCAAGTTAGACAGGTGCCATAATTAACTAGCAGTGTGTGCTGTAGGCTCAGGTGGGAATAATTATGTACATATTGGCAATAGCACCAGGGCTTTGGTTTTAATCCTGGTGTCATCACATTTACCTGGGAGACCTTGAACAAGACTCTTAACCACTCAGGACTTCAGGTTTCCTCATTTGTACAATAATTTTTTTGCATGGCCATTTTGCATGGCCATCTTCTGTTTAGAGCAAAGGGACACTTTACAGTTTTCTTCATGTCAACTCCAGTACACCTTCACCAAGGAAGATGACTGTTCTTAGTGATTCCAAAGGTGTAATTCTACCTTTATCGACTTTATAGGATCTTGTTAGACCTAGATTATATAGAACATGTGTGAAAACATTTTGCAAACTGCAAAGGTTGCATGAATACTAAGCCACAAACAGTAGCTTCAGATCCTCCAGTTTTCTAAGTTATATGCTTGCTAGACAGTCAAGAATATGAAAGAAATTCCTTTTAAAGAGTTTTCTCAGAACATTCTTTTGGCTATAGCAAAGGAAAATAAAATTAATAATTATATTTTTAATGGATGAAAGCTGAATGTGTTTGACTTGGAACCTTTCATCATCCTCTATGACTCTTAAAATGAGAGATAGAATTGCTATATTTTTCTTTTCCATTAAGAAAAAGGAATTGGGGCACCTGGGTGGCTCAGTCAGTGCCCAACTCTTGATTTTGGCTCAGGTCATGATCTTATGGTTGGTGGGTTCAAGCTCTGCATCTGGCTCTGTGCTGACAGTGCAGAACCAGCTTAGGATTCTCTTTCTCCCTCTCTCAGTGGCCCCCCCATTTGTTCTGTCTCTCCCCCCTCTCTCTCTTACTCTTGCACGCGCTCTCTCTCTCTAACTAAATAAACTTTAAAAATGAAAAATAATTAACATGCTTACTTCTTTTTGTTTGATATACACTTTTATGAAATCTGTATCCCCCCTAAAATCAAGCTTAACTTTGTATCAGAAGAACTTTTTTGGCTTGATTTTAGGCAAATCATTTTTTTCCATTAAAAAAAAAGTCATTCCACACATCGCAATGTTTATTCAAATGATAGGGACCCCAGAAAGTTGACAGTGGGATCTCTGGAGCTTGTCTGGAGAAGTTTGGAAGACCTTCACATATGCAGTTGGCTACACATTGTATTCCTCCTGTGAGATTTGTGGTTTTATTTTCTTCCATATTGTCTTTTATTTAAAAGGGTGGAAGATTATGGATGACCAGTTGGCATCTTAATTAAGGCGAGGGGAGGGGATTAGTGAATTTAGCTCATGCTTGTTAAGGACAAGATCCCATGTATGACCCCTCGGTCTCTGTTTTCAGATCAGACTCCGACCCCAACGAGATTCCTGAAGAACTGCGAGGAGGTGGGGCTCTTCAATGAGCTGGACTGCTCCCTCGAGCATGAGTTCAGGAAGGCTCAGGAGGAGGAGAGCAGCAAGCGGGTAGGTTTGCTTGAATGGACACCTTGGCAGGTGCCTCCTCTAACCTCCATTAGAATCTTCTGCGTGGAAACTTAGGTGGCACTGCAGATGGTATTGATATGGCCCTAAAACAGCATTTTATGCATCTGCAAGTATTTGTCTCATGTCTTAAAAAAGATAAATCCCTGATTGCAGTAGAATCCAACAAGGGGAAAATAGACATTAAATAAGAAATTCAAGCAAAAAAATTACCGGATTCTTGAACCTTGAGTTGGACAAACTCAGACTTTTTCTATTGAAAACTAGTTGATTTAGTTTACTGAATATTTAGTAGCAAACCTTACATGGCTGTTGCGTGCAGAAGACAAAAGTCAAAGAGACAATAGGCAAATAATCATAGCAGGAGGAGAGGGGGTTCATTTCGTATTATTGAACATCTGTTACTGTTGAGACAAATGGTTTCAATATATGTGTGGGTTATTTGTTCTTAATAATAAAGGTAGAAAATATAAATATAAATGTGGAAAATCCACTTTATGAATGCCTCCACAATGTATGCAGTTTATCGTAATGTTGTGCTTGTATTTCAAAATCACAGTAAAGGAAAGGAAACAGGCTTACAAGCAAATGTGATATGGAAGCTCTTCAGCATTTTTTATTGTTACAAGAGAACATTATTGAATGCCCACAATGTACTAAACAACAAATTAGACATGTTCCATGAACAGAGACTTAAAATCTGGAAGTTGGTTGAAAGGAAGGGCTGGCAAGGTTGTAATGGATTCTGAAGTTCCAATGGTTCCATCTGGGGAGACATTTTAAAAGGCTCTGATATTTCAAAACCTTCGCACCCTCCTATATGTGAAATTATACTAACCTCCCCACCAGATTTTTCATGTCACATTCTTACATCAAGATAGTCAAGGGTTTGCACTGAGTCTATCCTGCTTTGGGCAAAATCATGATAATTGGTGAAGGATACAAGAGAGGTATGAAATCTCAATCAACTCATTTTATTTACAGATGATTAATTTGTCACTCATACTTGACACAAGCACTTCCCCCACCCTCCAAGTGACATGAAAGACCTCCCCCTTGCCCCTGCTTTTAAACAAATACTTATTTAGCACTTATTTGCTAGGCGCTGTTCTGAGCACTTAAAAATCTAACAAGAAAAATAAGGCATATGTTCTATAATTCATTGCATTAGAAATGTATTTTTTTTAAATGAAAATAACAAGGGCAAAGAAGAACCCAAAAGTCTAGTAAATTTCCTCTGGTTGAATAATAAATTTAGCTCTCCTGGTAGACATGGCAAATGTAAAAAACTGAGGGATTAATAAGTTCATTCATTCCTTAAGAGAGTCAAAGTTGGCTTCTTAGATTAAACTGAACTATAAGAAAGGTGTTTACTGGGTCATGTTGGTTCATATTGTCTTCATTTCTGATAGAATGGTTTTAACTGAAGTATGTGCCCTTGATTTTCATACAGCCATTTACTGAGGACAGCTTTAGGAAGCCCATGGTGGGGGTGTGGTTTTAGATGTTCTCCTTTGCATAGTACTCATTTCTATATGAAGCCCCATGGGAGGAAATTCTTGCAGATCTGAATTCCAGGAAATAGTTTGCTTCCCCCAGAGGAACTAAACTATTTTCTCCTCATGGACATGATAATCATGTAACTGGTTCTGTTTCTCTTTTCGCTTTGACTGCCCGGTTAACAGAAAGCCAAGTTTACTGCTTAGCTTTGAGAATTTTTTAGAACACTATGATGAACATGTTTTACTTCTCCCCAGACTAGACTTTCAGTTCTAGTTTATATTTCCTCTGGTCCTGATTTTTAATTTAAAAAACATTCCATGCTATATGTCTTTTTGTGAATTGCTTTTGAGTCCTTGTGGGTTGAGAAAGAGTATAAATAATTAAACTTTAAAAAATGACAATAATTAGGCAAAGTTGAGAAAAAGGACTATTGTAGTTGTAGAAGTACATATTTTAAATACACCCTTAAAATATTTGTTGAAGATGTCTTTTGAATGTTGTGCTCAGCCATATGCTAGTTTTGTGATGGGTGTTTGGGTGACGGGTCTTGTAGTCAGCTTCCGTCATGGTTTTGGGGTGGGCGTCTCAAACCCCAACTTTACTGGTACACTGTAAGAGCTGGTCAGCATTCAGGCTGTTGAGGTATCCTCTCCTTTTGTCTCTTTCAAATCAAATGGGCCAAATCCAGCCTTGGATGGCCTTGGCTTCTTGAGACCTACTGCACAGTGATTTATCCAGCAACCAAATGGGCTGTGTTGGTGGGTTCTGCCTAGCATTTCTTTGGAAGTCACAGGTGTATAAATGAAAGGTAGGAGATACTCTCCAATCGACCAGCCTATATTTATACAACCTTTTGACAACACTTCTCTAACTACCAACATCTCTGGCACACTGCCACCCACAGCTCCTGCTTCATTTTTTTTCATCCCTTGCTTGAAAAGTAGGAATACAAACTCTTTATTCAAAGCAAACCTTATTATTATATATTATATTATGTAGGTAATGCTATCTTCCACTTCCTTCCTTTTGCTCCACATCCAGATAATTATTTCTTTTTAATTCTACATGTCCTGCTTTCCTCTGATGTCTTTTCCTTTGGGTATAAGTACTTTATACAAAAATATTGGAAAATTTAGGCTGGTCCTTTCCTCCACCTCTAACTTTCTAGGTGCAGTTTTAGCTAGAAAATTCTATTCAAGAGCAAATAGAGAATTGACCTTACTTATTAGCCCTTTGGGCTATCCATTGGGGAAAATTCTGTTCTATGGACTATCTCTAATCCTGACACCCTTTTCCGAAAGAGTACCAATGGATGTATAAAATGAGGACAGGCTAGAGGCAGGTCATGACAATGGAAAAAGCCATAATATCTGTATCCATATTAATATATAAGGCAACACATTCCACAGTTACCCAATCTTCCACATAAAGTATAAGCTCATGGTTTCAAAACTCTTTAATATGAGATGTGTTTCCCTTAAAAGAGCATCCATCACTATCAGGCATCACAAATCTCAGTTTCTTATAGCTTAGAAGTCAGGGTAGTTTATGTCCTGAAACAAATGAGAAACTTGTGTTCATTGTGTATTCATTCAGTAAATTGTTTTGAGTACTCGCCATGTACCAGGCACTGTCCGAGCCTTGATGAATATACCCATGGACTAAAACTAATTAAAAACAAAACCCTGCCTTCAGGCATCTTGCTTCTCATGGGCAAGACAAACAATAAGCAAGTAAAAACAATAGAACATATAACATGTCAGGAGGTGATAAGTGTTATAGCAGGAAAGGGGCATAGTGGGTTTTGGGGGTGGTCAGGAAGGACCCGCTGGTAAGTGGACAATCAGCAGAGACCCGAAGGAGGAGAGTGGAGCTTTGCTTCAGAGCAGGTGTTTGGGCGGAAGAATGTTCCAAGTGGAGAGATCAATGAGTCAAAGCTCTAAGGCTGGAGGATTCTGTGGGTTGGAGAATTGCAAAGAGGAGGGCATGTAATAAGCTAAAGAGTGGGCACAGGAGGGCAGATTCCAGAAGGCCTGTGGCCTCCAGATTTTTCTCCTGGTGAGATGGGGAACCATAAACAGTTTCAAGCAGAGGACTGATAGGATCTGACTTATATATTGGGAAGTTCACTTGGCTGTTGAGTTGAAAGTAAACTGTTGGAGGACAATAGCAGGGAGAGAACAGTTAAGGAGACTAATGGAAGAATCTAGATTAAAGATGATGGCGGATTGGTCCAAGATGGAGATGGAGGAGGTGGTTACATTCTGGGTCTATTTTGAAGATAGAGCCAACAGGATTTGCTGATGAATTAGATCTGGGGAGTAATAGAAATGATGGAATCAAAGGTGAACCAGGTTTTTGGCCTAAACAATGGGAAGCAATGGGAGTTGCCTGTGGGAAGAGCCAGTTTGAGGAGAAGACCATAGAGACTGTTTTTTGACTTTAGTGGAGATATGGAATCAGCACAGGAATGTAGTGGTCTGTAATTCAGAAAGAGGCAACTCGTCTTGAGATAGAAATTTGGGAGTCACTGGCATGTAGATGGTGTTTAAATACATGAGACTCGATGGAATCACCTGAGCCAGGAATGCATGGAGATAAAGTAGAGAAGGTCTCAGCATGGAACTTGGAACTTGGTGGACTCCTCCAGACCCCCCAAGAAAGAGTTTTCAACTCCCCTCAGTGACTAGAGATGACACAGAGGACCCTGAAGCATGAAGGATCTAGTCAAGCACACAACCCTAGCGGTAATACTGAATAGACTGTAGTAACAGTTGGCAATTAGCATGCTGATTTCATTTTCCATGTCAGAGGGAAAGAAACCAGAAACAAAAACAAAAAGATTTTTAAAGAGGAAAATAAAGAGGAAAGTGAATTGACCTTTTAAATTTGATTTTTAAAAAGCAGATGGAATAATGCATGTGTAGGAAGCGGGATACAGCTTCATCATATGATAACAATTGTCTGGGAGTGTGTGTGTGTGTGTGTGTGTGTGTGTATGTGTGTGTGTATGTGTGTGTGTGTAAGGGGAGTTGAGAGGACTAGAAATGAACTCCTTTGTCTTGCTGAGAGAAATATAACATTACAGCCTCACGTGGTGAAGGACCCTGAAGATGAAAAGCACGGTGTGTAAGTGCTAAGTGTTGCTCTTCTCCCATAGGACCTAAATTTGACTCATCATGCTGATGCAGCAATAGCAAATTAGGGCATTTCCATGCTCTAGAATTCCTACCCAAATGGTGAAAAGTGCAGTCTATTCCCAGAGGGTATTGACTGTTTAACACATGGAAACAAGGGACAAGCTACAATCTTAAGATCTTGGATCCCAGCTCAACAGGAGTCACAGAACAGGGCACGGCCAGGTCAGCCTCAGCTCAGAAAAGCAGGCTGCTCAATCTGATTGAATTCTGTACCTGGAAGTCATGTTACTCGACACCACCAGTTACTTGGGGGAGAGAGGGTGCAGAGACGGAGGCCCTCTGCCTTCGTCCACACTCTTGCTCTGTGAGTCCCGTGCTGGTACTGCTGTCTTCTGGGGAAGGCAGGATTGGTGCTGAATGGAAACGAAAAAGAAACCCAGTTGGACAAACTTGCAACAGCTGCTCTGTTAACACGTTGCTTCTACGATACTTGTGTAAAACAGTCCCTCCTTTTTGCAGAAGTCTGGGGTGAAAGAGTATTCTGAAACTTAAACTTGGTTTTACTCTGGTTTTGAAAATGTCATCATGCTTACTAAATCCTAGGAGATGAAGCCATGAAACTGGTTTTGATCTTTTTGTGTTTTGTTTTGTTTTGTTTTGTTTTGTTTTGTTTTGAATCAGCATGACTGAAAGGAAACCCCCACCAGCAGTGCTCTAATAACCTAGTTCTTCCCCCATCCGCCCAGTGATTGGAAAACCTAACCTTGATCTTACAAGGATTCTTTTGGTCTTTCCATGTCAATACACCTCAGATGTAAAGCTTTTCAGCTTTTTCTGTATAGGTTTACATTATGCCCTCAGCTCGAATGGACTTTGACACTGGAAGAGAGGTTGGCTTGGTCTTTGCATGCCACTCAGGGGAACAACTAACCCAGTGGAAAAGACTGGAAGCTGTTTCATGTGTTTTAGCTTCCTAGGATTTAGGGGTAAGACATATAATCTTTACCAGAAATTATTAAGAGTTGGCATCCACTGCCACATATGTCAGCGAATCATGTGATCTGAGGCTCTGCCTCAATTTTAAAATGGAGTGGGAAATAACAACTCATAATAGAGTTATTTTATTTATTTATTTATTTTAATTTTCTAATGTTTTTATTTGTTTTTGAGAGACAGAGAGAGACCATGCAAGCAGGGGAGGATCAGAGAGAGAAGGAGGCACAGAATCTGAAGCAGGCTCCAGGCTCTGAGCTGTCAACACAGAGCCCGATGCAGGGCTCTAATCCACGAACCCTGAGATCATGATCTGAGCTGAAGCTGGACGCTTAACCGACTGAGCCACCCAGGAGCCCCAAGAGTTATTTTATTTAGAAAAAGTTTTTGGCAGAGGCACCTAGGTGGCTCAGTTGGTTGAGTCCGACTTCAGCTCAGGTCATGATTTCACGGTCCATGAGTTCGAGCCCCATGTCGGTCTGTGTGCTGACAGCTCAGAGCCTGGAGCCTGCTTCAGATTCTGTCTCCCTCTCTCTCTGCCCCACCCCTGCTCACACTCTGTCTCTATCTCTGTCTCTCTCTCAAAGATAAATAAGCATAAAAAATTTTTTTGGCAGACAGGTATCCTCAAAGTGGCAAAATGCACTGTATGTCCGTTGCCTTGTGAAGAGCGAGCACTTACTCTTGAGTCTATTTGATATGGAGGATGGGGGAGGTCCACGGTTTGGAGGAATACCGACCAAGAGGGGTACCTGGTATTTGGTCATTCCCTCCCTTGGAGACTTTGTATATTTGGATAGTTTGGACTAAAATGGATGAATCCTCACAACCTAACTTGTGCACTGAGGAAAAATATGTTTACCTTTGGAAACTGAGGATCTTAACTTCTAATGCTAAATTATTTGGCAGTTCATGGCTCTGCCTTCAGCCAGTGTCCTCAGCTAAGTTAAAAGAGCGTGGAGGGGGGGAGGTGCAGGACTTGCAGGGAACTGTCTCAGCCTGTGAGTGGCAGGTTTGATGGTTCTCTGAGTTCAGTATTAAGCATTTAAGTTTCGTCCTGGGTCTTACGGATATTTGCTAGCCCGTGACCATGTGTCCTGGCTAGAGGGAGGTCTCTGCCTGATGTCTTTTGAGAGTTGATCACAAGACTTCCAGAGTCTAAAGTTTGAGTGAGAAATAGTTTGCATTAATTCTGTGCTATGATGAGCGCCCTCGTATGAGGCACTTAGGTTTTCACTCGAAGCTATGGAGTGGAAGAGATTGGGAGACTCAGACGCTGTTTAGGGTGTAACAGGAAAGCTCCGAGAGGGGACTGGTATTGATTCTGAGAACCACTATTTGTGTTGGAATATTCCAGAATAAAAGAGTATTTTCTTGCACCAGTATTTTCTGCTCAATTGTGACAGGGTATAGAAATGATTAAAGTACTTATGTATTCATGAAGCATATTCAGGCCCACATATGACATTTTGAACATGTTAATGATAATTTGACTTTGGTCCCTCTAGTTCACAGAGAATAATTATAGGTCATTGTACCAGAACTATGTTCCCCATTTAAATACAGAGGAATAAACTATCAAGAGAGACAGAGTGTTGATTGACCTTCACTGAGGAGGGCCGGCGGTAAGCCTTTCCTCCTCTCCACTTTGTCTCTGCCTCCTTGTCTTTTGGCTGTATCCACTCCCACATGATTTCTGTTTACACCTTCTCTTCAGAAAACTCATAAATTCTCAGAGCGCAACAATCAACTCTACCAGACAGTTCCTTCAACTCTACATCGAGTCTTCAGACTTGACTATTAGCGTCCAGTCTGCAGCTGCTACCCACATTCCCACTGAATACGCCGCTGCTACTCCCAGCTGCCAGCAAAGTGCGCTCAGAGCTTTCGTGTGCAAACTCACCGCCCTGTCAGAGGCACGCGTCACCCACCGCACGAATCCGCTTTGCCTTCCTACCCTCCTCTGCCTCAGCAACTTCTTAGGAAACAGACCTCCTCTCTTCCCTTTATGTTTCATTTCTGTGACCTCAAGTCTAGACCATCATCACTTCCTACTGGGTTACTGCTGTGAATTCCTAGTTCCTGACCACTAACCTAACTTTAAAGAAGTACCTCGCATTAAGTCTTGCAAAATTGAATGCATTTAGAAAAAAAATTTTTAAGATTTATTTATTGTTGAGAGAAAGAGACAGAGCATGAGTCAAGGAGGGGCAGAGAAAGAGAGACACACACACAGAATCTGAAGCAGGCTCCAGGCTCTGAGCTGTCAGTACAGAGCCCAATGAGGGTCTCGAATTCATAAGGCGTGAGATCATGACCTGAGCTGAAGTCGGACACTCAACTGACTGAGCCACCCAGACGCCCCTGAATACATTTTTTTAAGAAATAAAAAAACTAACCAAAATGTATACAAGTAAAAAATGTTGTTTTTTATACTTGTAAAAATTGTAAAAAAAAATGGTACTTTACTTCTGACTTGTGGTTAACTTAAAAGTTCCTCCAGATGCTGTGATTGTTAAAAGGTAGAGGGGTTGCTGTGGGATGTCAGAGGTATTAAAAAGAGTGTGTTGGGAGCTGTTGAGCATAGTCTTGATTCTTTGACATTTTATGTATGGAATGCACCTAAAAGGAACAAAGCAGGGAAGGGAGGGCACGGAAGTATGATGAAGAAAGGACTCCAAAAATAGCCCCAAACACAGTGGGTCCCTGGAGCTCCTTGGGCACTACTGTCAAGCCAGACTTGGGCTGTGAGGACCACTCATTTGGCCTGCCTTCCCATCAGGTGACCTGACTGTAGTTGAAAATTAGCCCAATGGAATTATTTGTCTGGGAGCTCCCCACTAAAACAATTCTGATGCTCAGGTTTAAGGGCTCCAAAAAGGACAGCTTTTCCCAGGAGGACGCTTTCTCTTTTAATTTTTTTTTCATGTTTTATATTTATTTTTTGAGAGACAGAGCAGGAGAGGGTCAGAGAGAGAGGGAGATACAGAATCTGAAGCAGGCTCCAGGCTCTGTGCTAGCTGTCAGCACAGAGCCTGATGTGGGGCTTGAACCCATGAACCATAAGATCATGACCTGAGCCAAAGCCAGACGCTCAACTGACTGAGCCACCTAGGCGCCCCGAGGATGCTGTCTCAACAGGGTGAGTTTTCTATTCCAGGTTGGGTTGGGTCCTTAGCTAGTTAAAAATCATTTCTGGGGGAGGCAGGCCAGTCAGGCTGGGATTTTAAGGCATTAGCTTAAATGGAATCGCAACAGAGAATTGATGCTCTCTGCTGAAGGAGTCAGTTTCCAGCTGCGAGTAATTCAGAGCTTGCAACCCGCCAGACAGGCACGGAGGCGGGTGTGTACCTGGGCACAGGAGGCCTTTGCATCTGCGGAGGAAGCTTGTCCTGTCCTCTGTGAGGCCCTGCATTCATGCTCCCAAAGGCAAGCAGGAAAACAGATCTGTTTTCAGGACTGGATTAAAACGAAATGACTTAAAGATGAAGCTTCCGTTCTAGGCAGAAAACAGCCCTCACGTTTGGAAAATTGGGCCAAATGTTAGACTCCTTGTGCATCTGTAGCTGAGAATCACTTACCTGGGCCCCTCGCAGAGATGTGAGAAAAAAGTTGACGTTGTAAAAAGAGAATAGGAAAAGAATATAATAGTTGCAAGAGTCTCTACCCCCATCATCTCATAAATCCAGGTGAACGTTAAGTATGGTCCAGAGCAGGTATGGGAGTGATTTACTCTGGGAACCCGGCTTCAGCATTTGTGTGTTGTTAAGTTATTTCCATATTGATAAGGCTGAGGCCAGGAACTGGGATTCCGAGCATTCCTTCCGTCCCTTTTTCCAGCGTGTCGGCTGTCAACTCAAACCCATAGTGCAATTACTGTTTTTAGCCTCGGAATCCTACACGGATGTGTTCCTTGTTTTTCACCCAAAGATCACCAAAGCCCTAGGGCCTAGGAAGTCGTGTTGTTTCTTCCCCCCTTGAATTAGTTGTAGCACCTTCTTACACGTTGGGGGACTAGCTGTTCTGGTGACCTGGGAGCGGGGGGGCTCACATGCCGGTTGGATTGGAGAGGCAGTCAGGCCGTCCTCTTGGCTAGCCACACACAACTTGCTCCTCCATATTTGTCTGGAATGATCCTCACTCCCCAAATATGAGGGGATGTCAGCTGCAGGGTTTCCAGAACATTGCTGAGCTTTGTTTTTTGCTTTCTGGGATATTGAAGGCTATTTTTAGCCCATTTGAACCCGTGACTCTTCTGTGTGACAAGGCCAGATTCTCTCATTTGGCTCTAGAGTGAAATGGGATGCCGAAAGACTTTACCCTCAGCATCTTCTCTGAGCACATGCTTTCTAACAAAATGTTCTCGCATCGGTTTAATCAGACTGTTGTGTATGTCGATGGTATTTTAACCTTTGACCTGAAGGCAAACGTGAGCTGTTTCATTTGACGGTGTTGGAGGTAGAAGACGGGAGGGACCCACCTGCAAGCTCTCCCTTCATTGTCTGGCACTGTGGGGGTGTCCCCACTTCCCTCCGTGGAGTGGAGTGAACCCCACATTTTGCACTTAGGGTGGCTGCAGTCACGGCCATCTCAGGATCTGAGTTATGTGCTGAGCACACCATCCGTTACATGGCAACTTTGAAAGTTGATCACGGTGCAGTCTGAACCCTGCCTGAGTCAGTGCCAGGCACCGCCCTTTTCTGTGGGTTTATGTTCTGGTGGGGGCTTATTTGGGCTCTGTGAGTGGCCATTTCCCCAAAGAAGAAAAGCAGTCATGTTCTGTGTGGACGTCAGTTTGATTGACTACAGGTGATGCAGCGCTGGGCATTGTGAATCACAGCCTCTCTCAAAGAACCTGTCCCCTTTTTGGCTTCTCCTCATATGATTTGTTACACAGAGCTTAGGAACTTTCCCAGAGGATTTATGAATGTGAAGCTTTTGTGGGGTCTGTTGGCACGGTGGGCCCAGGCATTCCTGTTCTTTCCAGGGTAAGCCTGGAACCTGTAGTGCTCTAGAATGTAGAGTGCGTGTGAGCCCCTCCCTCTTAGCCCCTCCCAATTGGTCCCCAAGTGGCAGAAGAGAAGAAGCCATTCTGGAATTCTGGTGGCCCCTTTGCAGTGTGATGGGCCAAAGTGTGATGTGCAGTGTGGTAGCCCTGTGCCGTTGGTCCACCTGAAAATGGCCTTACAATGTTTCCGGTGTTATCAGTAACAGCCCAGGCGGGGCTGGGGGAGAAGTCATGAATTCAGGACAGGGGCAAGAAATCCTGACTCCATTCCACCACTCTATTTTCTCAGTGCTAAACCCGGCCTTTTCACAACATTGGAATTATACACATACATAGTTCGAATATATTGAGAGCTGGAGAATAAAAAAATAAAGTCGTTCTTAGGTGGATGGTGTTAGATGCACACGTCATAACAGCAGCTCACCTTGAACATTCTTTCTGATGTTGACTAAAAGAAGTGGTCGAGAAAGGGTCCTGGGGACACATCCTCAAACTCTATATTCACAGAGACAATACCGCAGTGGTGACATTGCTGCCCGAAGGACCATCTCTTGCCTGCGCAGTGGGGTGGGGGAGGATAGTCTTTTGTCCCAGATCTCTGCTAGATTTTTTTTTGCCTTTATTTGTATCACAATAATGCACACCTACCTGCGTACTTGTTTTAGACAAAGTGGGAAATCCAAGCTTTGTGAATAATTCCTCCTCATGCTGACCACTGTCTTGAATTGCCTGCAAGGCCCAACACCAGCTCTAAGAGACATTTAACATCAGAGTATAGATACTTGCTGCTCTCGATGGTGAAAATGGCACAACTGATTTGCCCACCAAGTATGAGCTTAAGAGTTGATCGACCGTCAGTGGTGATAGATTTGCACAGCTCCAGACACATGTGCCTTCCTTCGGACCCCCATGTAATCAGAGACACATATTGCCAGACAGCTGGCCAGGGCCAGGGGTGCAGTTTGTGATCGCAGGGGAGACGGGCTGCTTTGACCTCATTAGCGCTGTTCTAATGGAGTGCTACGGGCGCAGACTACCACCACCAAGGCCACACTCTTAATACAGTGGACTGTTCTGGTGTGTTTTACAGAAAAACAGTCTGTTTCTACCACACCGATGGAATAGCCCGAGCACCCTTTTCTCTTCTGGTATTTTAGATTTTCCCCTCCCTAAACTATTGCCGATTGACAAAATCTTTACGATGCTACAGCAAACCTGCCTAAGTCACGTAGCAGTGCTTTGTTGTTTTAAATCGAGATCTCACATTTGTGCTTCAGCCGCACTGCAAATGGACGTGTCGAGAAATGCCTGGGAAGCTCAGATAGAACTGGGGGGCAGATGTGTCTGTGATCCCTGCGTATGGGGTGGTGTGAGAAGGGAAGGCATGAATGGTGCTTTGTGTGTTTGTGAGGAATGGCTTGAAAGAGACTTAGCCACTAAAACACTTTGCTTGGATGCTTTGTGGGATTTATTCAGCTCATCCTCCTGGACTTACTGGCTTTTTATCAAAGAGTAAATACCACTCCAGCAGAGCCATACCCTGTGAGTAGAAAATGGTTGACTCAGTGCTGTTCTCCAACATCCGTTTATGACTTACTGCGCTCACATGCTTTTATCCAGTTCCTCCTCCTTCGTTTCGAAGTCACGGCATTTACTTCCTCATCCCCTGCTCAGGGTGTCTGTGAAGACTTTTTCTTTCAAGTCTGCCGCGGAGACCATTTGACATATTAGCCCGTCAGAGAATGAGGTCGGAACCAAGCTGACTATTATTTGCATTTGCGTTTCCTAGCCATGGAAGAGAAGAAGGAGACAGTCTGATTTTTAAAGTGGTCCTCATTTTCTCCAACCCCTTGGCAGAAGTGACCTGCACCGAGTGCCAGATGCCTTTCCCAACAGCTGTTTTGTGATTCCGTGTCACCGGGCTCACTGTAAAATCAGGCATATCCTTTTAATTACCTGTTCATATTTCAGCAATGCCGAGCTCCATGGCACAGAGAGAGGGGATAAACCTTCATTGTAATGGATTTCTAGTAAGACTATCTCTGAGATAAGAGTCCTAAATCTTGGCAGTCTCTTTAGAGCACACACTTTGTGATTGCACACAAATTCTTGGCTCCCCAGAGCCGTGTTGTAAATGGAGTGCACTGTACAGAGCTGGGTAATAAGATACTGCAGATACATTTGAGAGCAAGGTGCACTTTTGCTTTATTTATGAAGATAGACATGCTGGTTGAGGGCTTAATCACAGCTGATAAATCATTTTAAGAAAGCCTATTAGAACCATATGCTGATTTTTTTGCATTAATATAGTGTGTCTGTTTCCAGTCTAATAAGACAGGGTTTTCTCTCATGCTCTCTGGGTCTCTCCAGTGTGGACTATTTATCTGTTTAAGTGGTATCACTTGTGTGGGAGCATTTATCTCTTTAAGAGGCACCATTAATAAAAGAAGGTGAAAGGAAAGGGGGAAGGAAAAACGAGTGAAGGCGCCCTTCGCACAATGCCTGGGTGTGTGCGCATGTGCATGTGTGTGTGTTTATGGTATTACAAAGGAAAGAGTCAAAAAGCTGAGAACAGGAAACATCTCAATTAGAGTTTCGGAAGACCATGGATTGGTCTTCAGTTGGCATAAGGTAGTCATTTCAGCCCAGGTGGTTATAATACTATAGTAAAAGATTATCTGAATGTGGGTGTGTGTGTGCATGTGTGTGTGTGCACACACACTGACATTTTGGTTACCTCACTTCTCTCCAAGCTAGCAGAGGTCTGCCCCAGGAATAGGTCCCAAAGCTCTTTAATGAGAGCCATATTGGGGCTCCAACTCTGTGCCAAGTTCTGTTTATCACTAATTGCAGGGGTGCCTTGCAGATCTTTTCTATTATTTCCTGATTATACCCCTGCTCTTTTTATTATCTTGCCAAAATTCAAACAGTCATAATTGCATGATTTATTGTTTATTTATAATCCCTTCTACTTCATCAATTGCTGTATTTAATAGATTCTAAAACTGGAATGGCTTTGACTAAATGACTGGATTGCTTTTACCTTCCATGGAGAAGTCATGTATTTGTGATTCTCACTTGGCATTCTTCAAAGTACGTCCACGGTACTCCTCCAGAATCCTGTTTCTGACCATATAAATAAGGGTTGTTTATTTGGTGCATGGAGAGAGCATGTGTGCCAGGAAGATGTTTTAGGAAAGGATGTTAATTTATCCTTAGGATTATATCCAGGTTGGGTTATATGACTCCTAAGTTTCTTTCCAACTCACAGTTTCCATGATTCTAGGAAAACAGAGTTTAGAGGTAGAGATAAGTGAAAATCCTATTTTATACAAATTTAGACATAGTGGGGAAATATGACACCAAATTATGAACAATGGAGATCAGAAACTGGTAATAATAAAAAAATCATCACCATTCATTGGGTTCCTACTATTTGTTGGGCACAGTGCCAGAAGTTCTGTTTATATTATTTCCTGATCATCACAACAATTATTTCTTATGAAATAGATGTTTCTAACCTTCATTTCGCATAACAAGAAGTCAAAGCTTAAGAGTTTAAATAATTTGCAGAAAGCCACAAGGCTAGGAAGTGACAGATCCAGTATTTGTATATAGGACTGTCTTCTGGAAAATTCACATGCTTCCCACTCCTTCAGATAGCCTCCTCCTGTCCTTATTTCCATATGGTACAGCATGTTTTAATATAAATGCTAATTTACTGTTTAAAAAATGTTTAGTGGAAGCATTGTACAAGGTCAAGCTGCACTTGACCTCCACAAATACAGGACCAAGTCTTGACTATGCCCACTATCTCCTGGTCTTCAATAATTATTCTTTAGGCTTCCAGTATCAGCTCCAGACTCTTCCTGGTTCTGTAGCTGGGGCTGGAGACAGCATCCTGGCCCTGACACTTTCAAGGCATGTGATCCCCTCTGAATGCCTTACTCACCAAAATACATAATTCGCATTCTGAACCAGGCACAGGAAAACCCTCTGATCTCTGGCATGGTGTGAGCCATATCCTCTCGCTGTGGGACATTTCCTTCCAGGCCTGGTCCGAATGACCACTGCTTTCCTAGAGTAAAATGAACATTTGTCACTGGGCGATGTATTTGGAGCTGAGGTTCGATTTTAATAGAGTAATATCTGCTTGAACAACTCCCTCAGAGGAGAGCACACTTCGAATGCTGCTATGGTCTCCTGGGACATTGCCTTGAGATTCAGGGGATCGCTCTGCCATTATTTCTGGCATCATAGGAGTTTTGGCAGTAAGGTGAAGGGTAATTGCTGGTATATAGGCTGTGGTCAATATTTTATATTTAAGTGTTGCATTTTAAAGGACAGCACTGCTGTGCACCTTCTCTTCACCCCTAACTTATACCACTGGAAATGTTTCTATTCTGTCCTCCCAGTTCAATCCTGCAGGTTTTTATTGAGGACTTAATATGTCCCAGGTGCAGTGGTAGGTGGGCCGGGCGCCAAGGCTGCATTCTAGTGGGGGAGCTGCTAGTTGTGGGGTAAGGGGAGCGTTTGGCTTTCTCGATGGGTTCTAAGCTCCTCTGGGATCACGTGTATAGTAGAAACAGCAATGACTGTGGCTACTCAGGTTAGCTGCATGTTCCTCATGATCAGATCCCGAATTAATTTACCATTCTTTTCTCTTATGTCTTTTCTGCTCCAGGAAAATGGAGTAAGTCTCCCTTCCTTAACCCTGTCTGTGGTATCCTCATCTCATTGTACTTGACAATATAGTTGTCTCTGCCTGGAAGGTTTTCCCGTTCCCCCGCCCCCTTTTTTTTGAGAGAGAGAAAGAGAGCACACACATGAGTTGGGGAGAGGCAGGGGTGGGGGAGTGAGAGAGAGAGGGAGACAGAATCTTAAATAGGCTCCACGCCTAGTAGGGAGCCTGACACGGAACTCAGTCTAACCCTGGGGTCAGGACCTGAGCCAAATGCTCAACTGCTGAGCCACCCATCTGCCCTCCTTCCCCTTCTTTGACCAAATCTAATCCATCCATAAAAGCCTATGTGGAATGCTACCACCTCTGAGAGGCATTCTCTGCTTTTCCCTCACCTGATGCAACCTTGGCCTCCCCTGAATTCCCACATTGCCTTTTAAGCATTTCTTATGGAACTTTCAACTGCCTGTCTTGTGCTCTGGTGTTTGCTGTGTTTTTCTGTTTCCCCCTACATAGTAAGCCATGCTGTTGCAAGGCTCTGTCTGTCCCCTTCTGTAACTCCCAGCACCGTAACCTTATACACAGAAGGAGCTCCGTGAAGACTTGTTGGTATGGGTGAATGGATGAGCATGAATGAGTGAGTCGATGTCTTTACACAGTAAGGTTACATTGCCTGGTTTCCCTGAAGTAAGGAGAATGGAAGTACCTTCAACCTCCAAGGAGAATAAGAGTTTCATTATCCACTTTCTTTTCAAGAAATTTGTTAATTCATGATGACTGAGCATGCAAAGTATCCAATAACATAGTTGTCAGTTAACAGCTATATTGTGCAGAGAATCTTCAATTGAAAGCAAGAAAGCTTTGAATGAGAAATTATTCATTCAACAAAATTTTATATGTGTCAGCCATTGGGATACAAGAAGATATCAGTCAAAATGCCAGCACTTATAATGAACTATAAGAAATATGTTGTACCATAATAGTGTAATAGGAATAAACTAAGGATTTCCTAACCCATTATTGTGTGTGTGTGTGTGTGTGTGTGTGTGTGTGTGTGTGTGGTAGGGAGAGTCGTAGGTATCAGTGGTAGGTCTTGGTTAAGTAACCTAACCTATGAGACTTGGTCTTCCTGTTATAAAATGGTGGTAAAACACAATGTGTAGGGTGGTGTTGATGATAAATGAAACCTCTTTTGTAAATCACCATAAGGCATATGCGGTGGTGCTCGATAATTCTGGTCTTCTCCCCGTCATGATACATGTACCAAAGGATCAGAGGCTGCTGAAACTGTGATGCCAATGTGAGATGGGAAATTAAGCAAATACTCTGTGCCCACAATTTTCCCTGGATTTTAGGTGGTAGTTGTGACTCAGACGTCCCTTGCTTTGCTGGAGTGGGCCAAGAGACTGAAACCTTCCAAAGACTTTAGTCAAAACTCAGAGGTGGGTTTAGGGTCTACAATCTGTACCCAGAAGGAGATAGTCTTTCTGTTGTTACAGGTGATTCTTATATAAATCAAAGGTCTCAGGGCTTCCCCAGTGCTTCCTTTCACAGCCCAGGTAATGCAGTATACCCACTATTTATTTTTAGGAGGATTTGGCAGATGTTGGCTAGGCCGACTTCCAGGTCAGAAAAAACATCCAAGAATGGTTTCTTCAGAGCGATATAAAAGAAGTTCCCGTGGGACAAATAGAAATTCAACCTTAACATATTTAGAGCACTCTTACCTCTTCCCCAGTTGCTTATCCTGCTGATAGCATCTCATTTTGCCTTCTTTGGCATTTAAATCACTTCCTGGAAAGATGTGCTTCTTCCAGTGTCTGCGGTGTTTAGGACTACCAGAGTTTTGGTAACTTCAGAACATTGTTGGGAAATAAAAATAAACTCTCTTTTTGGGCAGATCCACCGTCAAGGCTGAGTTGATGGTTTAGGCAAGATTGGCCTGATTTTAGGAAACAGTCTGTGCAGCCACGTGGGCTGGCCACACTGGGAATTTCAAGGCCAGGCATGTATAGAAGAGGTGCCGCCTGCCTGTTGGTCCTGGTCCTTCTGGGATAGGGATCTAGGAGAGAATACAAGTCCACACATAGGTCTGTATTAGCTTGGAGCTTGGGTCTTGAACCATACAGTTCATTAATTCTTGTTTTCTTTTTGTTGCTATTGTTGTTGCAAATATCACAGACTTCATGAGGCCCTCTATTCTGTACTTGTGGTATCTAATTCAACCGTATCTTTTTATACCTGTAACCGCAGGTGCTTAACCTCTGGACATACATTCTGTACCCCTTACCAAGCATGGGAAGATTGTGAAATATTAAATCTGTGATAGTGGCAGAATGTTGTCTTTTTCACTTTGTATCAGAGAAGGGCAGCTCATCAGGAAGTTAGAGCTGAGATATGTCACACACCCTGCGCTTTTGTGAAAATCGGATTAGCGGCAGTGAGGCAAGCCTATGTGGGTCTTTCCAGTTTTCAAGAATGGGTTTGAGACCATCACAACCACAGCTACTGTTATCCCTTCCTAAGCAAGAGCTGAAAGGCCCATTTTCTGCTCCAGTAAAAGCCTGTCCTCCTGTCTTTCCTTTTGCTACTGGAACCAAATATCCAAAGGTCAGTGCGACACAAGCACTTCTGTTTCAGTGTTTACCAAAATGACTTCTTTGGAAAATTTCTTCTGAGAAATATGCTGCACCAGGATCACCAGCATCATCTGGGAACTGGCTAAAAATACAAGTTCTGGGGCCCCACTTTAGACCAGTTCACTAAATCTGGGTATAGCAAGTTCCACAGGGATGCTGATGCCGCCGAGTTGGGGACCACTTTGCAAACCACTGCTCTAAGAATTCCCTTGTCAAATATATGTTCGCTGTTTGTTTAGTCCTATCCTTCTCTTGGAGACCCAGAATATCCATGGACATTTTAAAAGCTTGGAGAAATTTTGTGAGAAAGAAACCTTGTTCACCTATTATTTTTCTAACTTATTATTTGAACACAGAACCCTTCTCTTTCTGCAGAACAGTCATTAATGCCCCACAGAGCCATGACCTATTGGAACCCGCTCTGCATGACTGTAATGGAAAGAGCTTGAGATTTCCAGACTTACTTGTCATGTGCCCTTACCAGGTTACTTAGCTTTTCTAAGCCTCCATTTCTGTCCACCTTGCAAAGTTATGATGGGGTTTAGGCATAATTGCATGTAAAGGGTCTAGCACTTGGAATATATTTAATAAATGGAAAGTATGCTTTGTTTAGTTCATGTCAGAGCTCTGTGGACATTTGCCCTACACACACTCTCTTTGAATGTACTGATGCTTTAGGTCATTTTGAATGTGACCAAAGATTTCTTGAAACTTGAGGTGCATAGTTTCTGTCTGTCTTCAAGTGAGCAGATCTTCTTTACACTGCCTAGGATTGAGTCAGCATCAGTTGCTCTATAATTATTAAGGGGAGTATTTTCTTGATGAAGAAAAACAACCAGCAGGATTAATTTTTGAGGATGCTATGACATCAAGAGTGTTTAGCATTTCAATTCTAAATTATGTGAAAGTCGTTTATAAGTTTCAATATGTTATAAAAATGAGGGATTGATTATAATTATTATTGCCTTAAAATGTTTTAGGTTAAAAAAAGGCTTGTCATTGCAGAGTAGGGCGTTTCTCACCTTTCAAAGAAGAATATGGTATTTCTTTCTCTTTTTGGTCATTCTCTGGCCATTATCTTTCTCAGAATGTCTTTGGGAGGGGCCTCCATAACTTTAGGGCTATTCTGAGCCTGTTACTTCAAGGTTGGACCCCAGAGAGGCAATGAGAGGGTAAAGCATCAAATGATTTTGCAGTAAGTCCCCATAATTAAGGAAGCAGTCCATTCCTTCTGAGGAAACAAACCTGGAGGCTGGGGAATGCAATTTATGGGAACGGCAACGATTCCTGGTGAAGAACAGAGACACAAGGGAGTGACCCTAAAGCTATGGTCTGGAGCGCGCAACAGGCTTCTATAACATAGTTGTGTTGTCCCTCCCTCCCAGAAGGAGATTTCTATCCCTGATGCTGGGAAGGCGTGAACAGACTGTGAAGCCAGTGGCCCAGGGAGCAGAAGGGAACCTTCTCAGCATGGCTCCCTGCAGAGACCTCTGTTGGCAGGAAGAAAAGGGTGGATCAGGAAAGTAGGAAAGAAGTGAGGCAAGGAGGGGGAAAATCACAGATGTCCCAAGTTTCCACAATTTTATCAAAAATTTTCCATGACTCATCTTGTGACTTTTCCCTAAATTTAATACGATAAAACCACCACTCCAAGTATAATTAAGCTGCAATTACCCAGGAGTAAGAGGGTGGTGTATTTTAATCAACTTCATTCCCTTAACCACCCAATCCAAGGTAGAAAAAATAAAGAATGAAAATGATCTGTTTTTCTTCTTTCAGCCTGACTCCCCTTGCTCCATGGCCCTCTAAAGGGGTGTGGGGAGGGGCAGGTGCAAAACAGAAACATTCCAAAATAATTTGTTCTCACTCAAAAGTAGTGAGGGGCACCTGGGTGGCTCAGTCGGTTAAGCATCTGGCTGTAGCTCGGGTCATAATCTTGCAGTTCGTGAGTTTGAGCCCTGCATTGGGCTCTGTGCTAACGGTGCGGAGCCTGCTTGGGATTCTCTCTCTCTCCTTTTCTCTCTGCTCCACTCTCACTTGTGCAGGGGCACACTCTCTCTCTCAAATAAATAAACTGGGTTTTTAAAAAGTAGTGAAATAAAGTGAGAACTGCACAGAGGGAGCTGGAGGACTATGGTTTTCTGCTTGCTTGTTAACTCCACTCAACTTCAAAATATGTTTGGCTCCAGCACACTTTGGATACCTTTTCATATGTTGATCTGCCAGGCTAGTTTCTGTGATGGTGAGGATATTTGGAACCCTGATAATAACCACTGCTTACTGAGCACCTATTATCTGCCAGGTGTCTTGCAAACATTCTCTCTTATCCTAATAAGAGGTCCACAAGGCGGTGTTATCACCTACAGTTTTACTGATAAGAAAGGAAGCTCAGAAATTCAGTTATTTGTTCTTGGTCTCCCAGTGAGCAGGGATTTAAAATCAAGACTGTCCAATTCCCAAAGTCCCCTCTGATGCTGGAAGGAGCAGTGGTGAATGTAACAGGAACAAAAGCAGTTCAGATTTGCTATTACCGCTTTTGAATGCCTGCAAACTGTCGCAGGCTCCCCATCTACCCAACTCTGTTTGCCTCACTACACTGGATAAGAAGGTCATGCTTGACCTGGAAGGTGAAAGACCTGCCGCTGTATGCAGCTCATCGAAGGGGACGGGGTTCACCATTGCTGTGACCTGGGAAGGTGCTGTGGTTCAGCTGGGCCCCTCTCTGGCCACTCAGGGGTGGCTCGGGCTGCTGTCCAGAGTGGACTAAGCCATAGCCAATGTCAAGGGCTCCTAATGTCCAAGCAGGAAACTGTGACTGAAAAGCTGAAAAAACATATGATCCCATAAAAAGCCGCCTCTGGGGAAACAAGCCATTAGTCAGCCTTATTTATTTATTTTTCCTTCTTGCTGCAAAGTTCAATACATACGAAGGAGCTGTGATTATCATATAAAAGGCTATGTAAAATCGCCCTCCCTCTATGATGCTGAAGGAAACTTTACCCTGGCCCTTCGCCATGTTAGCTTTGTTTGTGTTCCTCAGATTCTGAATGCTTTGACCACAGTTGTGTCGAAGCGCAAGTGTGTCTCAAAATAAACAAGCAGAGTGGGAACTCTCTAGAGCCCCCTCTCATCTCCACCCGCATTTCTGCCTTTTATCCCTGTCTGATGACGGAGGCTGGAGAAACAGGGTGGCGGGGGCCTTATTAAGACTAGATCTTCTGCAGAAAAAAAATGTGCTTAATGAGCTTAGGAAATACCTTGTGGTCATGAAAGAGTAATAAAATTTCCGCTTTCTTGGGCGAGATCAGGAAACCTTGACTGTCCACTCAGTTTTTGCCAGTTTTACTTGGGAATGTACTTTTGGAAGGTCAAGTGTGTGGGTGTGTGTGTGTTGTAATGTGTGGCAGGAAAGAACAATATAATCTTTTGAGGAAAGCCTGATGGTCCATTACGGATGCAAGATAACCATTCCTCCTGTCTTTTAGAGATCTCTTGGTATTGGAAATGTCTGTTTTTTTTCTCTTGCCATCTATATTAGTTTTCTAAGCCTACTGTAACAAAGTACCACAAACTGTGTGGCTTAGATCAATAGAAATTTATTGTCTCACAGTTCTGAAGGCCGAAGGTCCAAGGTCAAGGTATCAGCAGGGTTGATTTCTTCTGAGGGCTGTGAGGGAGAATCTGCCGCAGGCTTCTCTCTTAGCTTCTGGTAGGTTGCTTTACTCTTGGGATCTCTTTGGCCTCTGGATGCATCACTCTGATTTCTGCCTTCGTTTTCATATGGTTTCTCCTTGTGGGTGAGTCTCTGTCCAAATATCCCCTATGTATAAGGAACTAATCTTATTGAATTAGGGGTCCACCCTATTCTATCTTAATGATTACATCTGCAGTGACCCTATTTCCAAATAAAGTCACATTCTGAGAGACTAGGGGCTGGGGCTTCAACAAATGAATTTGGGGGCGGACATAATTTGACCTGACAGACTTATTCTCTTTTACATAGGAATACTGAAAGTAGGCCAATAAAAAGAGGTGTGTAGGCCCTAACTAAAGACTGAGGTTAAACTTTTATTGTTAGAGGGGCACCTGGCTGGCTAAGTCGGGGAAAGGTGTGACTCTTGATCTGGGGGTTTTGAGTTCAAGCCCCACATTGGGTGTAGAGATGACTTACATAACTATACAAAAATTTTAAAATAAAACCCTTAAGGACACATGGGTGCCTCAGTTGGTTAAACATCTGACTCTTGTTTTTGGCTCAGGTCATGATCTCACCATTCGTGAGTTTGAGCCCACATTGGGCTCTGTACTGATGGCACAAAGACTGCTTGGGATTCTGTCTCTCCCTCTCTCTGCCCCTCCCCCACTCATTCTCTCTCTCTCTCTCTCTCTCTCTCTCTCTCTCTCTCTCTCTCTCTCTCAAAATAAATAAACTTAAAAAAACATTTATTGGTAGAAAATTATTGGCTTAGTTTGAGACTGAAGTATTTGCTTAGGAAGCAGTACTTTGTAGAGCTTGGGAGAAGGCAGTATCACATCATAAAGATGGTTGGAGAGTCCTGAGGAGAGATCCACCTAGTCAGAAACTGAGGCCTTCTGCCAACACGGCTGTATAAGTGGTCCATCTAGGAAACATCTTCCAGCTCCAGTCAGACCTTCAGATGAGTGCAGCCCCAGCCACTGTCTTGAGTGTAAGCCTACGAGAGACTGTGAGGCAGAACCACTCTGGTACGTCACTAGTGAATTCCTGACCTCGGGAGACTCAGAGGTTCTAAATATTTATTGTTTTAAAAAACTGAGCTCGGGGTCAATTTGTTATGTAGCAGTAGAGATTTAATACAGCATCTGCTCCTCCAACCCTGCAAAAACAAAACCGTATTTATTTTGTGAGCAGTGACTTGAGCAGCAGGATTGTATAAGAATAAGGGTACAGTGTTCTGAGCAGGTTATCTGTGTGTACCCCCCAGCTTCTACCAGCTTTGCAGTTTGGGGGAAGTTTACTGTACTTCGCAGATTTAGTTTTCTCATCTGTAAAATGGAATGATAATAATAGTACCCCCCATGGGAAATAGTTAATAGAAACAATAATTGAGAACTGTATTTGCACATAGTAAGAATAATTCATTGTTTTTGAGAACATGGGGGTGGGGAAAATAACAGGCAAGACATGAAATGTCCTATAGTTGAAGTAGGGTGTGTGTGGAAAGAGAAAACCTTTCAGAACTTGTGTAAGGTGAGACTATGGTTTCATAACCTTTCTTCCTCAACCTTTGTAAATATATGAACATAATACACATTAGGAGAAAAAGTAACTGTCCCTCGTGACAGAAGAGATATTGAGACTAGATAGCGTATTCAGGGCCATTACACACAATCAAACAATAATTGTTGCTGCTGTTCCAACAAAGTGTCTGTTCTTCTTTCCTTTCATTTATACTTGCACTTGACATGGAGATGCTGACCCAAGTCATACTGTTAAGAATTCCTTGGGGTGTCTGGTGGCTCAGTTGGTTAAGCATCTGACTTCGGCTCAGGTCATGATCTCATGGTCTGTGAGTTCAAGCCCCGCATCAGGTTCTGTGCTGACAGTTCAGAGCCTGGAGCCTGCTTCAAATTCTGTGTGTGTGTCTCTCTCTCTCAAATATTAAAAAAAAAAAAAATAAGGAATTCCTATCAGAATTTACAAGGTCGGGGGTGGGGGGGAGGTGCTGACAGTGTGGAGCCTGCTTGGGATCCATTCTCCCTCTCTCTCTGCCCCTTCTCTGTTTGCATATGTGCTCTCTCTCTCTCTCAAAATAAATAAACATTTTTAAAAAAGCACCACAAGGATTCCTGAAGATCAAAGTGTTTTAAACTCTACTTGATAAAGAATTTTCCCATTCATAATTTCTAAAAGGGTATAGGATATTTTTATAGGATTTTGAGCTCTGCATTTCACATGACATTTTCTAAGAAGCCTTCCGTGAACCTAGTTCTTTACTGTGCAGAGACAGCCTCTTCTTTTGTTTTAAATGACCTTGAAATTCCCACTCCTGTTTTTACTTCTTGGTATGATAACCAACCTGAGCATATTGGGGGGGGGTGCCTATCCTAAGCCAAAGCTCCAAGAGGTTTGTCTTCATCCTCTCCCTCATCCCCTCCTCCCTCTCCCCCTCTTCTCCTTCTCTGTCCTTTCTTCTCTCTTTCCTTATTCTCTTCTCCCCCTCCTCCCCTTCCTTCTCCTTCTCTTCCTCTTTCTAAGTGATACTTCTATATAGGCTGGGTCGATACCTCTTTAAAAATAATTTAAAAAAAAACAGTGTAAACATTTATGAGTCACAATGACTGGTCAAATTTGGGACTAACATTTGCTTTTGACACAGGGTTTTCCAGTTAAGTTCTGGGGACCCAGATCCTGTCGCTCAACCCCAGAGAAGCAAATCTGTATCTGCTCTGTGAATAGCGTTATCCTGAAACCTCTGGTGAAAAGAATCCTATACATGTAGTGCCTAGGGCCTCAGGGATAAGAATTTCTAGAAGAAAAAAAGAAAACATAAGAAGAAGAAAAAAGAACAAGGCATTTTGATCCAGTCACCCCTCATATTATTGCCTCCCTGTCCAATTTGCTAGAGAATTTCCCACTAGCTCTTGGCTTGTTCTCAAACTGGAGAGCAGTCTTTCAGAGATTACTCTCTGTGCTAAAAGACAAGGAACTCTTTATTATCCAGAATGCGGAGGCCCTGGCTTCTAGGAAGGGCTGATGAAGGCTCTGGCCTCCACTGCCTCGCCCCGTTCCTCCCCCAGAACTCTCTTCAGGCCCCTTCCTCTCCTAATGGAGGGGAAGAACTGTGTGGACCCCTCTACTTGGGGTGAACTGACCAGTATTGTAAACTAAGTAGCAGTTGAGGCAATCCCTCCCCTCTCCCAGAGATATTGCTGCAGCGAGATGACATTTCTGGTCAGGCATCCAGCATAAGGTTGTGTGTGTGTGTGGGGGGCGCTTCTTCTGTACCCACTTTTCTTCGAATATGAGAATTTTCAAGTAAGAGTAGAATTCTCAGATATTTTTTCCCTTCATGTCCACTTCCTCTTTCATTTATCTTGCTTTCCTTCACTTAGTGTTTTTTGTTTTAAGTTTGAGAGAGAGAGAGAGTGAGAATGAGAGGGAGGGAGGGAGGGAGGGAGGGAGGGAGGGAGAGAGAGAGAGAGAGAGAAAGAGAGAGAGAGAGAGAGAGAGAGAGAGAGAGAGAGAGAGAGGGAGACTCTTAAGCAGGCTCCATGCTCAGTGTGGAGCCTGACATGGGGCTTGATCCCATTACCCTGGGCTCATGACCTGAGCTGAAATCAAGAGTCGGACGCTTAACCATCTGAGCCACCCAGGCGCCTCCCTCTTCACTTAATGTTTGCCTACGAAGGCTGGATTTTCCAACACCATCCTCATTACCATCACAATAACCATTTACTTCATGCTTCCATATTAATTCATTTAATCCTCCCAAAAACCCTATTAAGTGGGTACTACTGTTTCCCCCATCTTTGGAGATCAGAAAATCGAGCTATAGAGAGACAAAGTCATTTTCCCAGGGTCACACAGCTCCTAAGTGGCAAAGTCTGGATTTGAACCCAACTGGTCTGAAATCAGAGTCTGACTTCTCAAGCCCCTGATGTCCTGCTGCCCTTCAGTTTTGTTATTTATTTCTTTTTAGAAATTCATTTTTTGCTAACAATTTGTTTCTTACCGATGGTCTTATGCGCTGCAGCTCCTACTTCAGGTTCTCCCAGGCCTGAGGGAATTAGCAGTGAGATAAGGCGAAGCCTTTGCTGGCAGCGTGACCCCCCCTCTGTCCTCTCCCCATAGTCACACAGGGGCAGTCCTGCTAGCAGTGCTAGGTCGGCCCGATTTGATAACAAACTCATATCTGTCTGCGCGAATGCTCATACTCGTGGGCTAAATGGCATAGGCTTTGTCCCCACTGGCTGTAAATATCCAAGTCCTCCATAGTTAAGCTGTTTTCTTTCTTTCTTTTTTTAATGTTTTTTATTTATTTCTTTGAGAGAGAGAGAGAGAGAGAGAGAGAGAGAGAGAGAGAGCCTGAGTAGGGGAGAGTCAGAGAGAGAGGGAGACACAGAATCTGAAGCAGACTCCAGGCTCTGAGCTAGGTGTCAGCACAGAGCTCGGATTCGGGGCTCGAACCCATGAACTGTGAGATCATGACCTGAGCCAAAGCTGGACATTCAACTGACTGAGCCATCCAGGCGCCCCATGCTGTTTTCTTTAGGAAAAGAGAGAAAGGAAAGAAGGACAAAGGATGGAAGGAAGAGAGAGAGGGAAGAAGGTAAAAAGTAAGGGAGAAAGAGAAGGGAGGAAAGAAGGAAGAAAAAAGAAGGGGAAGAGATGGACACAAGGGGAGGTGGGAAAGGGAAGAAAGTGGTAGGAAGGAGGAAAGGAGGAATGTTCACTGACTTAGTGACCATAAGCTTCATAGGAAGATTTTCTTCCTGTCCTCTACCTAATCATTTCTGTCACATGCTTCTTTTTCTCTTTGGTTGGGCCATGCCAACTTTTGTCCCACCAAGATTTTACATTGGGAAGCCTGGTTATGTTCTTTAGATCTCCTGTTGAAAAAGAAGGAATGAGAAAAAAAAATATTGAAACACATCAGATGAAAGCAAGGTTCCAAGCCTGGAGCTGTAAATGTCTCCCTCCGACATCCAGAGTCTTTCTTGTGGGAGCCAAAGTGTTTATTGTCCCAATTCACTGCTCATAGAATGTCTTGATTCGCCATCTGTGTTAACATGCCCGCCTGAGAAACCAAGCAGGCCAGTGCTCGAAAAGCACCTGGAGCCTATGGGGCACCCTTTTTAGTTTCCCTCTTTCTATTTCAAAGGCATAGAATAGCTTCAAGAGAAGAAGGGGGAGTGCATGCCTGCAGACTTGCAGAGGCTATCCATAATGGCGTCTGTCTTTCTTGAACTTTTATCAGGGTCTGCTTCCTCTTCCTGGGCTGCTTTTCTCCAGAGAGAGGTGCGTCTCTCTGGCATGTTGTCTTTGCCACCTGCCTGCCTGCCAAGTACTGAATTCCCTTCCAGCTCTGAAACTCAGGAATTCTAGCGGTGGGAACTCTGTCTCTGCAGTTTCCAGGCCTGGTCCAGCTCAGACCTCAAGTTCATTGCCACAGGATTTGACAGCTTCACGAGGCTGCAGTGTGCTAGTCTGACCCGCCTGAGGTTTGTGGACTCACTTAATGAATAGGGTTGACGTCCGGCATTCCAGTTCAGAGACGGTCATCTGTCTGAAATTATTAACATTATTGACAGCAGTAGTACTGATACAAATAGAATCTACCACTGGTTTCTGAACATTCACCTGGTGCTGAGTGTATACTAGTTCCTTGAGTAGTATTTACCCACAAACTATTATTTAGTTTGACTTCATCGCCCATTTTACAGATGAGACTGAAGCCCAGGGCAGTTAAGTAACTTGCTGACAGTCCACCAGCAAGGAGTGAAATCCGAAGTCTAACTACTAACCCTGGTTTGTTTTTCTCTGAAGCCAGCACTTTTGCTTGTCCATGTCACTGTACCTCCCAATACTAGCTATGTGCATTAAACATGGGCCATGTATCATGACTGTGCCGGAAGTTTAACATGTTAAGTGTGATTTAATCCTCAGAATCATCTTGCGAATTGGGAGATGAGCTCTGTTTTTCAGGTGAGGAAGCAGAGGCTTAGAGAGGCTGAAAACAACCACTCTAGTATATTCACTGAAGTCCAGTAAATGTTTAGAAGAATGCTAAATTTCACCACCAAAACACAAAAGGAGTTTCTATAACATGCATTTAAAGACTTTCTGTTTTTGAGCATAGCAGAGCATCTGCGTTTATTTTGAGCACATGGTTGTTGAAAATTATACCCTGAGACAGTCTACTGGTTGTAGATGCCTCAGAATGGATGTAGAGAAGGTGCAGACCGCTGGAATTACTGGAGAGGGTTGAAACATAATTTAAATATGACAGGGAGGGCTAATGGAGGCACAACTGGGGATGCTTGATGCTTGATGCTTGATGCTCCTGTCAGTGAAAAAGATGGAAAGATCAGTGAGAGAAACATGAACTCACAACAGTAGGGTTATGTGTACAGATCCTGAGAATTCACAACTCACTTGCTGGAGGCAAAGAGTAAGGGCAGCGGTCTTCATGAGGAAGGAGAACTGAATGTCAGTTCCCAACCTCCTCCATCACACTCCATACATTTACATCCTTCTGTTTCTCATTCCATCTTTGCTTCTTGGTAAGCAGTTTGGGGTGCAGTTTGGGTTTCTAACCATGCATCCCTCACCTGGATGTACAGGAAGGCTTAGACCTTTCACTAATAAATCTTTGTCAATGAGTGTGACCAAGCTTCAGATAAACATTTTAAAATGTCTCTTAAAAAATACTGGGGGGAAAAATCTATATGTCGCCTCCATGGTTTCTTAACTCATTTCAGCTAGGCACATGGACCCTGTCCTGCTGCAGTCTTTCACATCGCCGTTTCCTGAAAGTATTTGTAATGGAGCTAACATCATTTGCTCAGCTGTAAATCCTCTATTCTGGGCACTGTGTAAGTATTCAGAGGGACATTTTGGTTCAAATGCCAATGTTTTGCTTTAAAGAACAGTGAGAAAAAATAGACTTTGGTTTTTAAAATTGAAAGCCAAGATAAAGTTAGAGGTGATGATGGACTGGAAAAAGAAAGATGGCTGACAGGTATATCTTGTTTTAACGGAGAGCTCAGCTATGTGCCAATTACCGTTCTGAGTGCTTTTGTATTACTTCTCCTAAAAGAAAAACAGAAAGCAAACAATAGAGAACACCTATAAAACCGATGCTACTGTCACTCCCATTTTGCAGATGAGGAAACTGAGGAAGAGAAAGACTAAACAGCATGCTCAGAGTCACATAGCTGGTCAGTGGTAGAGCTGGGATTTGAGCTCAGGTGAACCTCACTCCAGACCAGACACTGGCCTTATATGATACTGTGAAGGAAAGAAGACCCCTATATCGTTCTGGGCCACCCTTCACTGCAGAAAATTTTATTTTGCAAGAAGCCCATAGGAAGCAATAGTCCTGAGGACTAATTTCCCATGGCCGTGCCTGTGTCAGTTTTCTAAAAGACTTCGTGCTATGAATAGGTTACAAATACATAGAATAATCTAGCTTTTAGTCCCTCTAGCAATTGGAAAGAGCACTGAAGCTGGAATCTGAAGGCTTGTGTTTAAGTCCTAACTCCATCCATCATTGGCTAATGGAACCTTGGACAAAGCACTTAAGTGTTTAAGTATCAGTAAAATGGGCAACAGTAGTTTCTGTGTCCTTCACAGGATTGTCATGAAATGAAACAAAAACTCTTCTTTGTAAACAAACTCTAAAAACTCTCCTATAGTTTACAGAGATTGGGGGGAAAAAGTAAAGTCCAACATCATCATAGGTCTGAGACCTTATAAAGTTTGGATTAAAGGGGCCTGGATGCCATGTCTTTCTTTGACATGTGTGGAGAGAATGCAAAACTAACTTATACTCATTGGAACTAAAGAGAAAGCTTGACTTTGGATTTTTATTTCCTTTTAAGTAAAATCCAAGTATTCAGAGCTAGATTTTGCCACAGACAGTTGCACTGAAAGTGTTTCTGTCTGCCTAAAAATGCTTGCAGCTACTTCAAATAATAATTCCATAATTATATTTTAGCAGCGGTCAGGTATATTTATACCCTTCCTTTGCAAAACAGTATCTTCAAACATGGGGGAAGAACATATCTTCTGTCTTAACCTATCAAGATTTTCTATTTCTTTTGGTGTCAATTTTATAAATTGGGATTATCTACAAACTTGTCCTTTTAAATAAAATCTCAAATTTATTGGCATAAAGTTTTAGAAAATATCCTCGCTTTATCTTCTTGTTGTCTGTGGCATATATAAGCACTGTTCCCTCTGTTATTCTTGATATAATGTGTACCTTCTTTTTTTTCCCCGTTGAATAGTCTTTTTAGAGATTGATCAATTTTATCAGTGTTTTCCAGAATAAAACTGTGGCTCAGTTTTCTAAATCGTGTATTTGTTTTTTAAATAAGAAATCATTGAGTTCTACTTTTATTTTCATTACATTTCTTCTACTTCCTTTGGGTGTAATTTGCCCTTTTGGGGTAACTTCTTGAGATGGATGCTTTGAGGTTTTAGCCAGTCTTCCTTTCTAATTAAACAGTTAAAAGTGTACATTTCCTTCTAAGCACAGCTGTAGCTATATTTCATGAGTCTTAATATTTTTTTATTATTCATTTAAAAATATTTTCTAATTTTCATTGTGATCTTCTCTTTAACCCGTAAGTTATTTATATGCATATTGTTTCAATTTCAAATGCTTGGGAATTCTCCATTCATCTCTCTGCTACTGATTCTAGCTTGATTTCATTGTGATCAGAGAACACATCCAGTTTACTTTTAATTCTTTGAAATTTGCAGGTGCTTGCTTTATAGCTTGAGATTAATAACCTGCTATTGGATTTTACTTTAACAGCTCTACTCTGCCATCTTTTAGTATCCCAACTGGAAAAGTTGCTATATACCCCACTGACAAGTTGCTTATCTGTGCCTCAGTTTTCTTGTCTATAAAATGGAGATAATAGTAGTGTTTTCTAGGGCACCTGGGTGGCTCAGTTGGTTAGGTGTCTGACTTCAGCTCAGGTGATGATCTCATGGTATATGAATCTGAGCTCCACATTGGGCTCTGCACGGACAGTGCGGAGCCTGCTTGGGATTCTCTCTCTCCCTCTCTCTCTCTTCCCCTGCGCCTCTCTCTCTCTTTCAAAATAAATAAATAAATACTTAAAAAATAGTGTTTTTCTCAATGAGGTTTGACATTAAATTTGGTACTATATTAAAAGTTTTTATGGATGCCTGGGTGGTTCAGTTTATCAAGTGTGCAAATCTTGGTTTTGGCTCAGGTCATGGTCTCACAGTTCATGAGTTCTAACCCGACTTTGGGATCTGCGCTGATAGCATGGAGTCTGCTTCAGATTCTCTGTCTCCTTTTCTCTCTGTCCTTCCCCTGCTTGTGCTCTTTTGTTCTCAAAAAATAAATTAACGTTTAAAACATTTTATAAAAAAGAAAAAGTTTTTAGAACAGTATTGGGTACATAGTACTCAGTAAAGAAAAATGACTAATTAATTAATATTATTACCAGTTATTGTGTTGGATCTAATATAAACATTCCCTATCTGTAGTGCACTGAGCCTGACCGCCATCATTTGCTGCTAAACTGTAAGGCATGCGTTTTAGGGTTTTTTTTTTCTCTCCATAATATTTTATTGTCAAATTATTTTCCATACAACACCCAGTGATCTTCCTCTTAATATTTAAGTCTCACAGCATTCTGGAGAGGTAGGTGCTATTATTGTAGGTACTATTATTGTATGGGCTTTACAAATAAGAGGATTTTGTGCAAACGAGGTAAGAAACTTGGATGGAAGTCTCTGTTTCTCAAGATATTAGCAGCAGTCTGTCCACTAATTCACACCAATATTATTCACTCATATTTTATTACATACCAATAAGAGAAGTAATCACTTTGCAATCAAGGGTTTTTGTGATTGACCTCTTTGTCAGGTGCTCTGCATGGATGTCTAAATCCTTCAGGCCAGGGAAGTTCTCTTCCCCAGTTGGTAGGTTAGCCTCACCTCAGGCACTCAGCTGCAGTCTGAGGAAAGGCAGTGTCCTAGTGAGCTGAAAATACGTCCAGGTTCCCAGCCCTTAATATCTTCCAAAGACAAAACCCACCGTCATCAGCTTGTGGGAACTCAGCAAATGGTCGTTGATGGACCGTCATGGTATCAGTTTTGAAAATAAGCACAGACATTTTTGGTCACCAGCCCACCATCACCCAAAGTCATAAAGCAAGTGAAATCCACATTCTTTCCCATTCATTGGGCATAAATTGTTATGGCTGTTTCCAGGGATGCATGGCACACGTGTAATGTGGTGGTCTTTCAGGGAAATTTGACATCGAGCCGAGTCCTGAGAGGCCAGTTTGTATTTTCAAGGAACATTGAAGACTTTAACATATTTTATAAAGGGCATTTCCAACATCATATTGGTGCCTGTTTCTTAACCCATTTTATAATAGGGAACACCTAGCTTTTACTTAGGGTGATTTCAGAGGGGCTGGGATCATTCTTCTGAATATCCCAAATCTCCTTGGATGCCCTGTGGTTGCATAATTTTATTCCTTTAACATGTCACCTTGATACTTTGCCTATTGGTTCTAGTGGACAATCCGTTGGGAAAGATAACTTTAAATTTCATTAATTGTTCATATTGTGGGTGAGTGAGTTTCAGATTGGCTCCTAAGAGTGTGTTTTGGTTTAGATTGAGAAGGGGGAAGGGAGAGGGAGAGATTACATGTATAATGGGCATCTGGGTTTGGAAGGGCCAGGTGAAAGGGTTCCTGTAGTTATGGGGCTGGGCACGTGAAAGCAGAGGAGGCTTCATGTTTTGCCCAAGGTGCCTCTGCCCACATCCTACCACCCAGCCAGATGCCATTTAGTTAGATGACTGCTGTAAGCCTTCAGCAGTAACATTCTTATTGTCATGTCACTAAATTCTGTGTTTCCATAACAAATTGCTCTTTTTCTGGTTCTTTGATTGCACATAGGTATCCCTTCTTGGCTTTAGATAGCCCTTAGGGTTGTATCTGGTGTTAATGGCAAAGAAGAGTTGAGAACAGGAAAGTAAGATGGGCTTTTAGGAATGTCAGAAAGAGGGGTGCCTGGGTGGCTCAGCTGGTTCTGACTTTGGCTCAGGTCATGATCTCATGGTTTGTGAGCTTTAGCCCCCACATCGGGTTTGCTGCTTTCAGTGCAGAGCCTGTTTCAGATCCTCTGTCCCCCTCTCTCTTCTCCTTCTCTCCTGCTTGCATGCTCTTTCTCTCTCTCTCCTTCTCAAAAATAAATAAATTTTTTTAAAAAAGAGAATGTCAGCAAGAACTGTTATAGTGGAGGACATCTATGGCTCTTTCCTCCTGTGTCATGTTGCCTCCCTCTACCATGATACTCATGAGCACATGATGGAACTTCTCTTGGTGGACCCAAACTGAGCCCACCTGTCAATTTTTCATTCTCTCTGTAAAACAAATCTGCTGATGCCCCTGACACCTTGAATGCTTGCAGCCGTCAGCTCTTTAGTGTGCACACCAAATATCAGTTGTATTTATTTTCACACTGTCAGTGCTGGTTGTACCTATTTTGGTAATGCCATAAACTTAATTAAATAATGCATACATGAATAAAATAGGAGCATGAATGAAAAGACCTAATTGGATGCATGCAAAGAATATAGGAGACTCTCTTAAAAATACTATTAAATTGAGTATGGGCAAAAAGGTAAGAGATTGTGAATGTATTTGTACAAATACAGACAGGTCCTGCACTCAGATGGTTTCCCAGTGGTCTCTGAGACCTTGCTGCCCTGTTAAAAGTTTAAAGCTAGATATCAGTGTCTATAGGGGAGCCTGGGTGGCTCAGTTGGTTAAGGCTCCAACTTCAGCTCAAGTCATGATCTCACTACTTGCAGGTTCAAGCCCCATGTTGGGCTCTGTGCTGACAGCTCAGAGCCTAGAGCCTGCTTCAGATTCTGTGTCTCCCTCTCTCTCTCTGCCCCTCCCCCACTCACACTCTATCTCTCTCTCAAAAATGAATAAATGTTAAAAAAATTTGAAAAAAGAAATCATTGTCTATAAATTCAGGGTGTGGTTTATGCTAGGAAGAATATGCAGAACTCAACCAGCAGACCCACATTCAGAAAAGGCATTGGTCCTCCATTGAAGAGTGGCGGGGCAGATGTGTTTATACATTTTAAGTTAACAATATTTAAAGCATACACCTATCATTTTTATGATTCTTCTCCCTCTATTCAACTTTTTAGTTAATCAACTACCACTCTCAAGGGCCTCTACTGTAGTTAAGAAGCTCCTTGCTGTTCTCTTTATGTTGAACTCAAAAATTGGTGTTATCTTGACTGCTCTTTCTAGTCTCTCCTGAGAGTCCTATTGTACAACCACAGTTCTTAATTTCTTAGTGTCTGTCTTAAGGCTACGTATAGTTGTAGCCTATATTATCAACTATGGTGATAAATAAAGATTAAAATGCTGCTGACACTGTAATAGTAGTAACAAGTGACAAGGGCTTCATTTGTAGTATAGTGTATACTAAGCGTTTAACTAATATTATCATACTTAATCCTCACAACAGCCAAAGGAGTAGGTTTCATTACTATTTCCACTTAATAGGCAATTGAGCATAGAAAGGGAAAATCGATCGCCTAAAGTAGCACTATGTGCAGAAGGTAGAGCCAGATTCTAACCCAGACTGAATCCATACCCTAGGCTCATAACTATCGCACTATTTACTTTTAAAAATCCTAAGTCATTTTTGTTGCTTTTTATGTTGATGGCTCCTTTTTGAGGGCAGGGGTGCTGGGGAGCAAAATGACCATCTGCCAATGTTCTTTTATGTCCAGAAGATGATAGAACACTGGTTGTTTCAGACACTGCGTTGTTACCTGTGAATGATTCTGTTAGATCTTGTGAAAGAGACAATGTGGAATATGCAGCATCTTGCACTTAGACCAATAATCGTTAATGCAGATGGTCATGAGTGCATGCTCGCGCGCGCGCGCG